>NW_010414385.1:839-9738 GCF_000710305.1 Buceros rhinoceros silvestris
CCATGTTAGCCATGATTGGTGGTAAATGATGGAAAGTGGCTTGGTGAGCACTTCCGCCAGCTCCCTCAGCACTCTTGGGTGGATCTCGTCCAGCCCCATAGACTTCTGCACATTTAAGCTGTGCAGCAGTTCACTTACCGTTCCGCTTGAAAGAAACCTTGATGCTGCTCTCCATCCCCACCATTTGGTTCTAGAGGCATATCACCCAGTGAGTCGGTCAGACCATTAAAGACTGAAGCACGGAAGGCATTGAGCACCTCAGCCTTTTCCTCATCCCCAGCCACTGTTTCTCCCATTGCGTTTAGCAAGGGGGGGAGATTCTCCCCAACCCTCCTTCTGCTGTTAAGGTATTTGTAGAAACCTTTTTTATTGTCTTTTACATTAGCTGCCAGATTAAGCTCCAACTGGGCTTTTGCCTTTCTAATTTTCTCCCTGCATCGTCTCATGGAATCCTTGTAGTTTTTGTGAGCGACTTGCCCCTTCTTCCGTAGGTCATAGTCTTTCTTTTTCTTCTTGAGCTCTAGCCAGAGCTCTCTGTTCATCCAGGCTGGTCTTCTGCCCTTCTGGCTCATCCTGCGGTTCACTGGGACAGCCTGCTCCTGGGCTCTGAGGTCAAATGGGAGCACCCTCAGCTGTTCCTAAGACCCATGGGAAATGACGGTCAGAGCTGGAGTCAGGTATTTTCCCTGTACTGCCATGCCAGCATTATCCAGACCGTGTCTGGTGTTGGCTGCTTTTTCCGGGGATGGTGGGAGGTTCAGCTCTCTTCATCCAGCTTCCGCTACCCAAACAGCATCATGGTTGGTTGTGATCTGGACCCATTTCTCCATGACAGACCGTGAGTGAGGTCACTCCATAGGCAGCAGTTAGTCAAATGTCTGAGCACTGTCAGCTACAGCTAGAATTAATCCGGGTTTTAAAAGGCATTTATATGGAAGGCTGCTAGGATTCTTCTGGGCCAGCTGCTGTCCACTTTTGTTTTTATCCTGTAAAACATCATACCTACCTTTGTTGTAAGAACACAGTGGACACTGTGTGGACGGTTTATATGTACCCTGAGAGTTCGGCTTGGGGGAAAATGGCATTTGGATTGTTGGAGAACTTTGCTGAAGACAGGTGGTGTCTGCCTCTGCCTTAAGCAGCAGAAGCTTTGGTGATATGTGGTCATCAGAGCATCTCCGATTAAAAGCAGCTCTATTTTGGCTTGCAAGCTCATATGCTAAAGCACATCCGTATGGACATAACGCCCTGTTACAGCTGGCTGCTTTCTGTGACCCAGAGAGTCACAGTACCTATGTTCTCAAGATTTCAATACTGTATCTTCAAATTCGTTTATGTCTCAAATTTGTTTAAAGTTAGATGTACATTTTAGCTCCATAAAGCTCCTATGTGATGTTCACATAGTGGATGGTAACTTATGCCATCATTTTCAGTCGTGATGAAATAAAAACTTGTTTAAGACAAATCGTAGAATTAATTTCCTTATATACGTTGAGTTGCAATGACTGTTTAAGCTTCTTCAGTTCCTGCAGTTGATGTTTGATAATGTCCACGTTACTGCCTAAAGCCTCTAGCACGCAAATGTTTTCAACTTACGGATCTTCTGAAAGATTTCTTTTAACACTATAAATTATTTTAGGCTACCCTTTCTAGAATATTTTTGTCTCAGTTGGATTTAAAACAAATATTTATAAAATCACTGCCAATTTTCAATATCATTCAGCAGGTTTTAGTAAATACTGGGTTTTTTGGTGAGCAGATTGGTTAAGGAAAAGATTGTGTTGCATCTTCCAAGAGCTCCTGGTTTTAAATTTAAAATAAATTATCTGTATCTGAGTGGGGAAAAAAAATAAAGATGATTTATAGGAAACGACTTGATTTAAATGCTCGTTTTGACATTTTGCCAGTCATGGGAATTTGCACGTGCTCTGGGCTGAGTTAAGATATTATAACAACAATACTACGGTAAAATGAAACACGAGGAAAGTTTAGGCTTGACTTTGTAAGTTATCATATGCGTAATAGCAAACATGTGGTTTCTCTGTTCTTTGCTTTCCTTGTAAAAGTTAATAGTATGTCTGAAAGCAAAGGCATTTTCATACAGCTCTGTGTTACTTGGCATTGCAGAATCCTCCTACTTTTTCCATTAGTCTCAAATTATCCTCTCCCTTGTAACACAGCACTTCTGGGTGATATCCATAAGGGAGGAAAATCAGAGCCAAACGGATGGATTCTATTTCATTTGTTACCGATTTCATGACAGATAATACCCTGCTAGAAAACTATAGGGTCACACAGAACTACTTCTTGCTCATTTCTAAGTAATTTAATTGACGTCACTTTGAGGGGAAAGATTTGTTATATAAGAGATTTTTTATATTACTCTCTTAAAGAATATTTTTTGGCTTGGTGTGTGCTACAGATTTGGTTGAACTGTGAATTGCAAACTTTTTAATGTTTATATGCTTGAACTTTTTCTGTAGCTTCCCATTACTGGTTTTATGGTTTTTTCTAAGCAAAAAAAAAATGTGTTCTTTTCTGGGTTTGTTTTTTTCCCTCTTTAGAGAATACTTAAAGGTGTGACAGTAACATGTATACATGAGGAAGTTTGCAAGTCATGACTAGCTTCGAAGAACCATTAGTAAAACACTTTGTGGAAAGTAACCCAGATTAATATTTTGGACACAAAGGATTTTGAGAAGCATTGAGCATCTCTGACCTTATAGTCAAGGTGATGAAGTTCACTAGAGGCATCACTGAGTTCTCTATCGGTCCCCTAGGAAAGTTAATACCTGACATTTCTAAGTCACAGCTTTATTTATTTATTTAAAAAATACTTTTCAGTCATTCCTCATCCTAAATATGGGAGTAGAAGGGGTACAAGTTCTCTGTCACAGCCTTTCATTTTTCCAATGCAATTCTGTGAGGATTTTTAATACCTTTTGTAATTCTTCTTCTTTTTTTTTTTTTGCTGCAAAGGAGAAATTGTAGGGACTTCTCAAGCTTGTTCGAGATTGTTGAATCTCGGTAACTGGCAAGAGGCTGAAGTGCAGAAGTACTTTGGGGGGGGTTTATGGTTTTTTTTGTTTTTTTCCGTTTTTTTTTCCTCCCCAGACCTCCATAAGGCATATAGTCGACTGCTAATAGTCAATGTAATGATACAGTCGTTACGAAAAGGAATGTTTGTTGACAGCTCCACATATTTTGCATTGTCCTCTTTGAGCAGAAAATGAGAAAGTTGTTTGTTGAAGCTGCCAATATACTTATTCTGATGCTTTTCTCTACTCATCCTCAAGACTGCCCTTCTTTATTTGGCACCATGGCACCCAGAGTTTTGTTACTCAGAACATATCACATTATCCCATGCCACACCATTAATTTCTGTGAGCTGACACAGCTGCAGTTTTGGTGTTTTCATGTTAGCCTTTGTTTCATTTTCAGGAGAACTGTCTTACAGATGATATCAGCATCTCTACGTGGACGGAGCAGGTTTTCCTGTCACATAGTGCCTTGCTGGCAAAGAGCTGCCAGGCTGCAATGGAGCTAGCAAAGCACAGCGCTGAGGTTCAGGACATGGCGTTTCAGTACGGAAAGCACATGTCTATGAGTCATAAGGTACGCCTTTTCCTTTCATTCTACGATCTTAAATACAGAAAGACTTGAAAAACATGTTGCTCTTGAGCTCTGTCGTATACTGCCCCTCTGCTGTAGACTTTTGCCAGCCGGTCAGTGATGCTGAGAGGTTTAACTGCAGCCTGGTGCGAAGATGTTTGCAGAAACTGCTGGGATGAACAGTGCTTATGAACTGGAAAAATCACAGTCCTGGCAAAGTAGCTTATTTCATCCAAGGTTCTGTTAATGTCCCTCTAGCACATTGTTCTGTAGCAGCTGAAAACTTTACCGTCTCTGCTTCTACATTCCCTCTAGAGCCACTGCCCTCATAGCAGAAGTTGCAGGAGAAAACATGTTGGGTTTCAGCTGCCACTGTGGAGAGATCTGTACTGAAAGGCTCGACTGCCTGCAGCAGCACACGAGCTGAGGCATGAGCTGCAGTGGCTGAAGGACCTGTGTACGTTCCCTTCTGAATAATCTGCAGTGGAGATAACTTCCAGATGGTGCAGCTGGAGGACAAGGAGAGAGGTCACCAGATACAGACAGGAGCAGCCTTCACCTCTGCAGCTGTAGAATTCCCAGAGAATTTCCCTCTGACCTCTGTGGTCTTTCAGTCCAGTGCTAGAGTTAGTCAAAAGGAGAACACACACCGTGTGGAAGTCCAATCCCTGGCACTCTCTTTTTGCCCTAAAGATCTGCTCTTACTGTATCGCACTACTTACAGGTATAGGCATAGCTTGAGACAGGCAGACAGCCCTCATATGCTTCAGCTAAGTTGGTTTAGACAGTTTCTAGCTCCTCCAGGAGAAGGAAGTGGTTTACCACTTTACCGCTGTAGAAATGCCACTCTATGCTATTACTAGGTACAACTCCACCAGTAAATTGCTTCTGGTGTAGACTGTAGCCGTAATATTTTGTGTATGCTTTATTACGAATACATTCACCATTGACATGTAGATGTGTATAAAAGATTGCATAATTTTCATAGAAAGCTCCTAGCTCTGTAGCATTTCCTTTGTCAGAAGGAGGGGCATATTGCATCAACTCCCTTGGGTACTGAGAAGTAGAACGTATTACTCATCATAGATTAAAACCTGATACTCTTCCCACCAAAGACTGGATCGTTCTTTCCTTTGTATTTTTCCTTCTTCCTGCCACTCAACAATCGCCCACCTGGCTGTGTCCCATCACTTGCCCAGTCCTGCGAGCTGTCCTTTACCCATTTCCTTGCAGATTCTCTACATGCTTCTCTTTACCACAACTTTCTGCCACTGCAATGCTTTGAACATCTTCCTGTCACCCCCTAAACTTGAAAAAGTGCAACCAAAGTACAAGTGTCAAAGCAGAAAGTGGTGAGTAGGTATAAGATCAGGACGTGGACCTTGATTTGGTGAGTGGGTGGATAGGTATAGACTGTTCTGGGAACTGAAGGAAGATGTTCTTCTCTTTCAGCTGCATTCGGACCTTCAGCCTTTTGTTAAAGAAAGTTCTAGTGACACCATGGCCTTCAGTCTGAATTCTGCTCCTGCAGTCCTCCATCAGGAATTCCTTGGGAGGGAGGCATGGATTAAACAGATCAGAGAGGTAAACTAAAGCATTGTTTGGAATTTCCTCGTTTTGCCGTTTGTCTCTCTCTTCCTGTCTATACTTACAATCTACAAAGAAACTTAGAAACTAACAACAGACAAGACAACACAGAGGTTACCTCTGCTTTCCAGTACTCAACACCTCTTTCTTCCATGCTTTCAAGAGGGTGAAATCTCAGGATTTGACAGATGAGCTTTGTCAAACCTCTGTATGGTAGTGTAGCAAGCAGATTCATTTGCGTGGGACACGTATGTTCCTCTGCACTGCTTGTGCAGACCCACGTCTTAGGTGAAAGCTACTTTCCCTGGCAGCTTAAAGCAGAGAACTTTGATAGTGGTTGAAAGGTAGGCACTCGTTTCCTTCTGCCGATTTGGCTCTGGGAGCAGTGATTTTGGGGGGGGGGGAAGTCTTTGGGGCTGTGGTTCCTGCCCGCAACAAAATATTTGTGAGATTTAGCTGGCTGATATCCTTGTTCTTCGTTCTCTCAATTCAGCTGTTCTTTTCCTCTAACCCTTAGATGAGGAAGGCATTAAGAATAGGGTATCTACGTGGTGTAGATCTTTTTTACATACCACGTAGCCCAGCAGGGTTCAGGTCTGTTAATAGCTTCCTGGATGTTGCTGAAACACAAACAGACAACTGTACAAGACAGCAGAGAGAGAAAGGGGGGAAAACACCAAAATGGCCAGAATTAAGGACTCTGAGTTCCTGCATCAGTCGGACATGTCTGGTCTAAGCAGCAGTGTGACTTTTGTAACAAGTGCAGGAATTTCCACAGATTTTTCAGGAGAAAGGCTGCAGCATTCAGTACAAAGCTAGCTCTGCACAAGCATGTTCATTCAAGATGTGCTCGCCAATGGCTCCTCTCTTTGCTGGTTTGAAAGCAGGACTCTTGGGTGTGAGGTGTGGAGTCTGAGCCTCTGTCCAGTTTTGTGTTCACGATGGCCAGGCTGCAGCCCGTCTTCACATGCAGGCAAGAGGCGTAGTCTCTTCAGCAGGGAGATTTTGGGAAGTGTATGCAGAATCTGCAACCTTACGGAGGTATGGAGTTGGAGGAACTTAAAGCGACACCAACCTTTTGTCATTTTGAATTTAGAGGCTGGTAGTTTATATGTGACGAGGAATATTTAAATTCTACAATCTCAATGCGTGGGTCATGTGAGCTGAATGTAAATGGATTCAGATGATTGCAGTTGCATTATTGGAATAATGGTATTACCACAGCACAGTGCGCAAAAGCTTTGAAACAATTGCCCATCTGCAGAATCTAGAGGAGGTTGCAGGACTCCGGAAGTGCCGCCTGTCTGCTTACTCATTCTCATACCAGAAATGGGCACTACAGAAACTACGAAGCAGTCCTTTCTGAAGGGACGGGGTGGGGGGTGAAGTGACATGCGCTATGCAGAAGTGTGTACTACTACTTTGGCTCGATACAAAGCGTAACTCCTCGTCCAGGAGCCTTTCTTGGTTTGTGTTGGTTTAGAAAGGAAAATTACCTTTCATTAACTACAAGCTCTCTAACATCACATTCACTATGTGATGTTCAGTGTAGGCCAAGCGCTCAAACCAGAGGCTTTCTCATGTTGGCAGTACCCATAAGAGGATGCTCATAAGCCACACTCCCGTGCAGTGTGATTTGTACGGTTTAAACAGGCAAAGCATCCACGGTGCTCTCGGTCCCTGTCAGGTAAAATTTTTCTTCGTAGCTGTGTTTATGACTAAGCATATGGAAATGACCTTACAGACCTTTAATTACCGTTAAGTAATTTGGCTTTCTCCTTGTGGTTGTTTGCCCGTATAAGCATTAATACGATGGATTAAAGGAGGCACCTCCCCTTTGCAGCTTCCTGCTTCTGCAGGAAGGTCTTGGACAACAGGTATGAGGCTCTGGATGTGGAAGGCCAGTCAGTGGAGGATGTAGGTGACAGTCCATCTACACCAGAGATGTTTCCAAGAAAGGCCTATCCCCCATATCACGACCACTTCCGTGAGGAAGAAGAGCCATCTGTCAGTTGTAGGTGACTCCCTTCTGAGGGAAACAGAGGGCCCGATATGCTGAGCATTCCCTCCTCATAGGAAAGTCTGCTGCCTCCCTGGGGCCCAGGCCACTGGTTGAGGACACCACTGAGAAACTTCTTACCCTGCTACGGCCATCAGATTATTACCTGTTACTGACCTTCAATTTAAGTAGAAAGGGAGCTGCAACCCATAGTGCAAGAGTGGTCAAAAGAAATTTCAGGGCCTTGGGATGATTGGTGAGGGACACTGCTTGGTTGAGCAGGGATTGAGGTCAGGAAGGCCAAAGCGCAGCTGAAGCTGAGCTTGCCAAGGGATACAAAGAATAATAAGAGCTATGGATGTTGTCTGTCTGTACTTCTGTAAAGCCTTTGACATGGTCCCCCACAACACCCTTCTCTAAATTGGAGACATGGATTTGATGGGTGGACTCTTTGGTGAATAAGGAATTGGTTGAATGGTCACATCCAGAGGGTAGTGGTCAATGGCTTGATGTCCAGGTGGAGATCAGTGACGAGTGGTGTCCCTCAAGGGATTCTATACTGGGACCAGGACTGTTTAATAACTTCAGTGACATAGTGGAGTTGAGTGCACCCTTGGCACATTTGCATGTGACACCAAACGGAGTGGTGCAGTTGACACACCTGAGGGATGGGATGCCATCCAGAGGGACCTGGACAAGCTGGAGAAACGGACCTGTGTGAACATCATGAGGTTCAACAAGGCCAAGTGCAAGGTCCAGCACCTGGATCAGGGCAATCCTCAGTATCAGTACAGACCGGGGGATGATGGGATTGAGAGCAGCCCTGTGAAGAAGGACTTAGGAGTGTTGGTGGATGAAAGGCTGGACATAAGCCAATCACACGCGCTTACAGCCCAAAAAGCCAACCACATCCTAGGCTGCATGAGAAGAACTGTGGCCAGCAGGTCAAGGGAGGTGATTCTGCTGCTCTACTCTGCTTTGGTGAGACCTCACCTGGAGTGCGTGCCACCAGCATAAGAGAGACGTGGATTTGTTGGAGCAGGTCCAGAGGAGGGCCCAAAATTGATGAGAGGGCTGGAACACCTCTGCTGTGAGGAGAGGATGGGAGAGTTGGGGCTGCTCAGTCTGAGAAGAGAAGGCTCCAGGAAGACCTTATTGCAACTTTTCAGTACTTGAAGGGGGCCTATAAGAAAGAGGGGTACAGACTTTTTTAGCAGGACATGTGATAGGACAAGGGTGATGTTTTTAAACTAAAAGAGGGGAGATTTAGACTAGATATAAGGAAGAAATTGGGGCCAGTTCCGCGCACGCTGTGCCTCACCTAAAAAATCCACCGCGCAGGCCCGAAGGGTGCACTCATCGCTTGCAGTGAGCGTGGGAAAAGCCCTTCCCAGATCTTCGTTCGCGAAGCCAAGCCATGGTGATGAAGGAAGAAATTTTTTACAATGAGGGTGGTGAAACATCTACCTCCAGAGGAGTGGTAGGTGCCCCACCCCTGGAAACATCCAAGGTCAGGCTGGATGGGGCTCTGAGCAATGTGATCTAGTTGAAGATGTCCCTGCTCACTGCAGGAAGTTTGGACTAGATGACCTTTGAAGGTCTCTCCCAACCCAAAGCATTCTATGACTCTATGATTCAAGAAAGTGGACTACCACCAGAGGAGTGGTAGGTGCCCCACCCCTGGAAACATCCAAGGTCAGG
>NW_010414386.1:0-1631 GCF_000710305.1 Buceros rhinoceros silvestris
GGGCTCCTGGGTTACCGGCCCGGGCCGCGCTGTTGCCCGTACCCCCGTGCGCCACCGGGGATCGCTTCGCAGCCGTCCCGCGGTCTGCTGGCGGCATCACACCTCCGGCAGTGGGGCCGGACAGCGGGGACCGCCAACCCGGGCTCTACCCCGCCCAAAAAGTCTATGCCTGACCATGGCTTTCCTTCCGAGGTTGTTTCAGGCGAAGGGAAGATCTCCGTGCCCCCGCCCTGTGCACGTACACGGCTCGGGACCGGTTATTGGGTTGTTTGCGCCCGTGTGATAGTGTTACCCAAAGTAGTTTCGATGGTCCAACTCATGCCAGCGTCCCACAGCTGAAGAGGTTATCGTTACTGCTGTGGGTATGTGGCACCGAATAAGGGATGTCACTTCGAGCACAACTTTCGTGTTCAGAAACAGAGAGGACACTTGTATTAGAGGGATTTTTTTTCCCCAGTCAAGTTTATTTGCACTTGCAATGCCATTGCTTCAGTTTGGGATAACTTGGCTTTTCTTTCCTTGTCTGTTTTGCTGTGGCAAAATGATCTGGCTTAGAACTAAGTTTGCTTCATTGTCCCGAGTGCTGAAAACATCCCCATTTCTTTATTTCTGAAATTTTTTCTTATGTAGCACATTTTCAAACATCCACTTCTTTTAGAGATGTGCCAGAAGTAGAAATGATAAAACGTCAAAAAGATCATAGAAGCGAAAATTTAGACGTTTCTTTTGGTCCTGACTTGCACTGAACTAAGGGGATGTGTGAGTGGTGCTGAGATTTCCCTCCCCCGAAAACGAAGAAAACGGTATGGTGGTGTTTACCAGTTGCTTGGGAACACCTTACCCCAGCACACACTTTTGCACGGTGGGGGGAATAATACAAGGTTGAGGCATTGCTCCTGTGCTTAGCTCCAGTGAGCTACTGAACATTAGTTCAGTTTAAAGCTTTGGGTAGATTTGGTTTAATAGGTGAGGTGGCTGGATTTCACTTATTCCTGGTTGGAGCCTGGTGTTAGGAGGTATAAATAACCATTCGGCTTTTGGCCTGTCTTTAAGGTCATCCTAGTTTTGTCTCTGAGTGGTTTCTGTTCACCTGATTACTGCTGAAAGTTCGTTGCTGGCTGCCTGGGCAGCCAGGGGATTACCTTAAAGCTGGACTGGAGTGAAAAGAGGTTGTCCAGCATTTTTACAAGGTGTTTGGAGAGTCAACAGGATGCATTAAGGCTGTTGCCACTGATTGGGGAGAAGGGTCCCAAGGGACCTTGGCTTGTACAGGTGATTTTAAAGCTGAGTTGTGGTGTTCTTGCAGTCATTTTTGTAAAATAGTAGTATCAGGTAGGACAGAACTTGTTTTATAAATAGATATCAAGGGACTTGCTATAAAGAGAGACTTTTGGCCCTTGTGCTTTAGCATGGAAGATGTCAGACTCCAAAGAGCGTGTGGAAGTGCTACCCACACAACAGTCCAGGACTGAAAGGGACTCAAAGTCATTTGTAAAACTAAATGCAGAGGAATTTCTATCAGGAATTAATAGTAAGCAATCCTTTTATTATAATAATAAGTACTATGGGTACATGAGGTCCTGGAATAGCATCTGCCAGCAGCAGCAGAGACGTGGGACGCCTTCAGCAGG
>NW_010414386.1:1735-35318 GCF_000710305.1 Buceros rhinoceros silvestris
CAGCAGGAAGGTTATTCCTGTGACTAACCAAGGTCACATAGTTGGCATGCAGGTTCCCACGTCACCTATAGACGTATCCCTTCCACCGTGAAACCTGCCTGTTTTGCTTATCTTCTAAAATCTTGCAGATGCATACACAAAAATCCCTAACTGAAAATCACTGTATTTTGGTTTTATCTGCGAGATTATATACGCAAATGGATGCCAAGGAAACTTCCGCAGATTAACATTTGCAGGGACATGGGGCGTTTCTGAGCAACTGGACCAGAACTTCTTAGCTGGGCATGTGCTATTATAACTTGTTTTGGGATGTAGCTAAGAGTCCAGAGCATTTGTTTACAGTGTAAGCCTTTAGCTACATGGTGACTCCTCTTGACATGGAAGTGAATCTGTGTAATATCAGAAGGAACCTACATAATAAATAATGATGATCGTTATTTAGAGGTTTATTCTTCTAAACCAAACTGTATGACTTTAGTCTTCAGCCTAAGTGTTGGAAGAGGGGGAGAGGATGCTTAGGGAATGAACTTCCGTCAGCTTGCTGTCCCCTCAGTGTGATGTGCTTCGTGTTGTTTTTGTAGCTACATAAACATAAGACAAGAACAACCTTTGCCAATAAAGGAAGCATTCCCTGTAGCTACAGGAGAGAAATGAGTCACTTAGGGTTTTGCTGTTTCCAAATGAATTTCATCAGCATGACAAGGAAGTTAAGATTTCATGAAAGAGAATGGACAGAAGTAAAATTTTACAAGGGTGCTGGATATGCTTTAGAGCCGCTGGTTGACATTGGAGGCCTGAGAATCAAATGGAACTTTTCATCTTTGCAGAGCAGTGATCCGAATCTATCTTTGGAGTAAATCATGTTTTAAAGTATTAGCTGACATGGTTAAACGATCCCAATAACCAGCTTATGTTCTTCTAAAGGACTCTTCTTTAGAAGACAGACCCAATGCATTGCTTGTTGGCTTCAGCGTTCTCAACTACAGTTTCCATTTTCTAGTGGTTTCCCTTTTCTGGTAGGTAAATGGCTGAGGATATCACTGAGGTACTGCTGACCTGGCTTCAGTTTTCTCCTCAGAGCGAGGTTCACGTCCTTGTGCAGAGGAACTCTCTGGCCTGAAGACAAAGGTCACTCTGGTTTTGAGGACCTGTCTCCACTCTGCTGGAGTTTTGATGCTTGGTAGAGAAAAGCTGGCAGGTGGTTGGGACCAGGAAGCAAAGGTGCAGCTTGGTCTGTGAGGCCAGTCACCTGGAGTGTCCCCAGGTCAGGTGGTGCTCCAGGGACTGCAGGCGAAAGGGTGATGTGCTGCAGCTTCTGACTTCTCAGGTCCCAAAGTCCCATCTTGGGGTTAATTGGCATTTGTGGGGGCTTGAGGGACTGCCCTGCATAAAAATTCCTGTGTTATAAATAATCAAAAGCAACAATATTAGAAAAAAGGCAAGAAAGTATTCCCTTTGAGATATATCTTCAAGACATGAGAGACATGTGGAGCGTGTGGTGTGGGGTTTTTTTGTTTGTTTGTTCGGGTTTTGGCTTTTTTTGAGGGGGGAGGGTTGTTTTGAATTTAGAAGCTGCAGGTGTTCCAGGTGGAGTTTAGGATACCTGTCCCTTTGCAGAGCCTGAGGGGCCTGGAAGTCCTTCCTGTGGGGAGGCAGGTGACAAGGGCTGGCGGGAACCAGGTTGACTGTCCAATGTTTTAGAAACATAAAAACTGTACTTGTGGTGGGATGGGTGGGTAGTCCATCTGCTGTCAAGAAGGTGTTCCTATTGCCCCTTTCACATTTAATCTCTTCTGGAGAAGGACGGCTCTCCCCATGGTCAGGCAGGGTCCCAGGGTGATGCCATCAGCACCTGCTGCCCTGTGCCACCTCGGCTGAGTCAGTGCTTGACGTCCTGCCAGTTGGCTGCGTTAGTCCTCATGAGCAAGGGGTGGAACTGGCATGTTCGTGCTCTGCGTGGACTCTGCTCCCTGGTCCTGACCACAATGTGTTCTTCTGTGAGTCACCGGTACCTTCTTGGGTGTCCTCATGGGTTGAAATCCATGTCCGGGCTGCCTTCGGGGACCTTGAGCTCATGTTGCATCTGCTGGACACCACTGAGTCCTGCTGGTTAGAAAATAAGGCAAGAAGGCAATCCTAGGAGCTGACCTGTGTTGAAGGAAGCTTTTGACTGATGTTTTTAGCTCAGAGCCCGACTGCTCGCATTCAGTGTCAAGTATGTGGCCTGAAGTTAAAAAAAAAAAAAGTGTTTCCAATACGAGATTCATCCCTGTGGGATGTGAACTCTCTTGAAAATGTGCTTTCAAATCTCTGTGTGGGCCTTTCACTTTTTTTAATGGGATGTTTTCTGCATCCTTTGCTTGTCACAGGAGAAGCAATTGGGTGGCACTTTACAGCTAGCAAGTGTTTGCTGAAAACCAGAGCAGGTCCTTCTGCCTACTGCCCGATGGGGTGTTACATATTCCGTCTAGCAGGTTGTTACTAAGATTTCTGCTCCTGAGGACTGAAGAAATGCATGAAATGTCACAGGCTTAGGTTGAGTGTGTTTGTTTTTTTTTTTAACCGAATCTCTCTTAACTCAGGTAATGAGGCGAGTTATTTTTGTGTGTATGTATAAAGAAAGGAAAGTTCTGTTCTGTAGCATTACAATTCTATCCTTTGTAGCAATTAAAACCCAAAGTAAAATGCTGCGTTTTCTGATTTGTGGTGTGGATATAAGGGGCAGGACAACAGAAAACTGGCTATAGAGCTGAAGAGCAACACTGCCTGTGGAAATATACTGGTTTATTATGTGTTACAAAGGATTTTTGATACTTGCGTAGCAGCATGCCGTGCAATTAGTTTACAATGGGAGGTCTGATGAATACCACCATCCAGAAGAAATATGCAACATTTTTCTTTCTTCTAATCAAATGCACATGTTCTGGCATAATGGATAAGTTCAAATCTGTTCTTCTGGCTGGCTGCCGGCAGAGTCCAGAGCTGCTGGAACTGTAAATACAACAGACAAGTCGTTTTATGATATCAGACTGAGGAATTCAGTGTTGGCATAGGTCCTAGAGTGGTTGCCTTGGCGTGGTGTCAAAGCTGATGTTTATATCTGTGTTTGTCAAGCAGGATTAGTTAGCCTGGTTAATTATACACAGGAATGTATAATTTTTACTTGACAATCAGAGCATTAAATGAGTATAAACCTGGGCATATTAGCTCTTGTTTTAGTTCTTCATCAAATTATTCTCAATGACTTTTTGAAAGTTTCAAAAGCTACTTCTCTGAAAGAGGCACTTGGAGGATCTTTCGGATTGCTGCTTCACTCAGAGTATTGGAGAAACGGGTCAGTGTTTTACAGCCATGCACATATCTAAGTGGTTTCAGAAGGGTGGGTAGCCTGTATGGAATGGTGTTGAAGCTCATACTTGGGTGTCAAAGTGACAAACAGCTTGAATTCAGTTACCTGGTACCTCTTAGGTACCATCACTCTGAAGAAGAGTGGTAGACTGGTAGATTTCACCATGGCGGGCAGTGGAAAAAATGTGCCATCTTCAGTGTGTGTTACACCACACTGCCTGTGGCAGCTGGGTGGCTGCTGTTGGTCCCCGTTTCCCCCTTTCATGCAGGAGAAGTCAGTAACCACCCAGTGACGTCTCCTACGCTGTGTTAGGAGCCTGTCCATGTGGCACAGGAAGGCAGGAGGCAGCTGATTCTGCAAGAGAAGGGAAGTCAGTCAGAGCTCTCAGGCAGTGTAAAGAGCAGAGTGTTCTTTTTATCCTGTTTGTGCATGTGTTTGTGGCATCAGGGTAGGTTACCTGACTCTTTATATTGCCTGTAGTTCAGCAGTAAGTAGTGCTTAATGAGTCTTACTAGACTCTGGAGTTACGTGATGATGGCAGAGCAGTGAAGTTTCCACAGTAGGTCCCATTTTCCTCAGTACCTTCTTATCCGTTGCTGGGACTGCTCTGGTACCAGTCCTTCCCATCAGCTCTTAAAGCCAGAGACTTGCACTCGGTGTGCCTGTCTGAATCCCTATTACTTGCAAGCCCGAAGTAAATACGGGCTATTTCTCTCCATTTGTTTTTGTGTGAGGGCTCAGTGCTCATTTAACGTCAGTGTGAGCCTTCCACAGCTGTGTGGGAAGGGACACTGGGATATAGGTGGCATTACTGCCTCTGGGCACGGGGAGTGTTTGTCCTTTGGACCGGTGGGGTGTGTACAGCATTGCCAGGCACATTATCCTTGGGAAAGCTACCGGGCAGATGGCAAGATTCAGAGTTCAGTGCCCCCTCCTGCTGAGCTGGAGTTTCGAGAGGGAGGGGAACTGATCCTTGCTATTAATATTTGCACACAGCCTTTTCCCAAGATAATTGTTAATGAATAATTCAGTTCATTACAGCTCACTGCTAATAACAGTATATGTTGAAATGGAGATGCATTGATCCTCATAACAGTGGTGCAGGGCAGCATGTACACAGCAGAAGTGAACTTATTTCTTTGCATTAAGGGTTCCAGCTGTCTGTGTTAATCCCAGTGTCTTCATTTGATTTCTTTCTTTGGCTTCCAAACTTACATGAGTGGTGGCTCAATGTAATACAACCTTTCCCTGCAGGTTGCTTCCTGAGCAGTTAGCTTGATTTAGATGGAAGCATCTTCTTCCTCTTTCCTATGCTGCACAGATTTTTTTTATTTTTAATTTTTATCCTGGGATGATGGTGATGAGGATCTTCAGCAGTGTCTGTACTCCCACAGCAATTCCCTTCCATATGTGGAAGGGGTGGGATAGAGGGAGAAGGTAAAACCACAATGACCACACATGAATGCATTTTTTTATCAGATGAAATCTCAATGTTTGTTAAACAGATTCAAAACACTTGAAAGAGATCAATACTTTTATTAAATGTTTCAAGATGAATCCTTTAAAGTTGGAGTACTTTTATTTTTTTTCTTTTTTCAGAGGTATTCACTTTTTAAGAAGTTTTCCCCTGCTCCTGTTTCAATTGGATGGCCTTTTCCCATTGTGTAATAGGTCAGGGGCAAGTGGTCCTTTGGCACTGGCAGGCCACACGGCACTCATCCATCTTGCAGTGGGTGGCTTGTGAGAATGAGGAGGTCAGGAAGGGAAGCCTGCGAGTAAGTGTTGCCGGTTTTAGATTTATGGAGGAGGATGTGTGCGTACCAACTCAAGGGAATTTGAAGCCCTGGGTTGGATTTATCATGACTGTAATCCTTCTGTCACAAAGCTGAAGCTGAAACAGAGTTGTTAGAAAGCTGCCAGTACTACGAGACTCCTTAAGCTTCTGTGAAAAGGTTTTATTGGATTAGTAGAAGAGCTTTTGGGCAGAGGCGTTTTGGGAACTGCCTCTGGTAGCTGTACCTAGGGCAGCTGATGGCCCCTGAGGTGGTCTCCAGGGTGAATAACTGATGCATTGGCACCGAATGTGGTGGGCTTGACAAAAGATTTTGATTGATGCATAACATTACATAGCAATTTGATTTAGACCTTTTATTGCTTTGAAAAGAGATGATGGGGAGTTGGTCAGAAAAGCAAGAAGGAGGTCTCTAGCCATTCAGGCAGTGAGGTGGAGGAAGAAAATGGATGAAGGAGGCTCGTGCCAAGTAGACTATCTATCTCCTAGTGTTTAAACCATTCACGGTCATGTCGTCCAGTCAGCACACCACTCCTGACCGTTCCTGTGAGTGGTTTGGAGAGAGCGGTAAGCCCCATTTCCCCTCCATCACTCACATGTATGCAACTGCTATCTCTCAGTGACAGAAAGGAGCTTTTCCCTACTGTCATTTTTCTCTTGTCACTGTGTGTTGATAAGATTAGTAGACAAAGAAACTTAGTGCCACCACGCAAAGCACTTAATGGAAAGCAGTTGATTAAACAAGCTACTTGTTGCTCTGATTTTTCATGAATAAAGTAATGCAAGAGGTTTTGCTGACTGTAATGGTTCCATGGAGGCTTGCTAAGTGTTCGTGCTGCCACCCACCCAGTTTTAAATGGATAGTATGAATTGCAGGAGTACAGCAAAGCACACTATCTGCACAGCCTGGAAGCTCTTTGTCCAAAGCTCTGTCAGCTGGAAATGGCAGGGTAGCCACGGCTTTTGCCAAACACCGGGGAATTGCATCCTACTCTGTAGCAGAAAGATAACCGTTTTGAATCTCATAGATATCTAGTTCGTGTGAATCCTTTGGTCGCAATGGACTCTTCTGTGCTTTCTATTTGGATCTGAAAACCCAAACAAGAAATACAGTTGCATTTTTCTTGTCTCTAAGACATAATAGTCAATCATTGGTTTTGTCTTCTTCCCCTGTAATTTTTTATACAAATTGATAAGGCAAATGTTTTTAAAGTTTTGGCTCCAATTCAGCAATTCGCTTTACTTCTTTTTAAGGCTCTTTCAAATCAATGGGACTGAAGCGCATCCTTTGGTGCTTGGCTTAGACTATGTTAGAATATGTTTAGAGAACTTCAGGAAAAGTTGTAGTGATTTCTTGTGCCACCCTTGGTCTTTGTCTACATTTTGTCTTAGATTTGAAATATGGGCCATCTTTTACATGGTGTCTTGAGAGGGAGCAAGGAGCCTTGCTCGATGGAAGTTACAGATAGCAGTTATGATTTTTATCTGACCTTTGCAATGAATGCCTTGCGGTAAACCTGTCTTATGCCATTAACAGCAGCAGTTATTCCAGTAATGCATACAGGGAGGTAAGTGCTAGTCAGTGCAGGCTGGAGAATGTGGTGTGAGGTGCTGTCGAACAGAGGACTCCAAGGCAGTGGATGCCAGTATGGAGCCTCCCGACTGACCCAGGGAGTGATGAAAGTCTCTTACTCACAGCCCCTTGCTGGACCATGTGGTTAGGAAAAAAAAAAAAAAAGCATAACTGGGGGAATTTGGGAGAGGAGATATTTAAAAAAAAAAAAAAAGCATAACTGGGGGAATTTGGGAGAGGAGATATTTAAAAAAAAACAAAAAAAAAAAAGGGGAGGAGGAAGGGGAAGTGTCAATTTGTTAGCGGTCTTAGAGTGTTGTGCTTGCTGCTGAAGACTATGTGTAACTGCACCTTCCCCTTCTGGTTTCCCGTAGGGAATCTGGTAGAATTGAAAAAGGAGAAGCTTCACTGTAAATGCTGTAACAGGTCCTGCTGTTAAGGCATAGAAACCGTGGCATATGCCTGGATGTGCATAAACAGAACCGCATCCCCCAGGATGTATCGATAACTCTCTTTACCGTAGTCACCAGTGTTTCCGCTTCCCGAAATTAACTTGTCCTCTGCCTCCCATTGTCTGGGGAGCATGTGCATGGTATCTCTGAAGCGGGCCAACAGGAAGGGTCACTGCCTGGTTAAGTGTTCTACAGACTTCCTCTTCACGGAGGAGCAATGAGAGGATTTGTGAACGCCGGTCCTCATTGCCAAACTTACTGTAATCCAGCTTTTGATGGTGGTCAAAGGCTGAGGTGTCAGGCTTGTGCGTTTTACTGTGTATTTCTCAGTGCATAACTTGATGTCTAACTGGTGACCTAAAGGCTCAGTGCTGGTTTGACACTCACAGTGATAGTTTCTTGGCAAAGATGAAAATGCAGTTGACTTGGTTTTTGTATGTTTTGTTGTGCTTATCTAAGATGTCTGCAATTGAACAAATACAATTTTTCTTCTTTCTTAGTTTTCTTCTGTCTTCTGCTGGCGCTTGGTTAAAAGCCTGTTTCACTGTTTACCATCCATGGAAGCTATTGCTGGTAATTATGAGCCGAATAAGTAGAATGTCTTGGCTGCAGTTAGGAAAGGCACTGGTTGTGCCAATGATGATTATAGTTATGGGCAACATAATAACTACTTCACCCCCACACCTAATATGTGGATATATCCTTGTAGTTCTGACTCTCCATCACCTGTCTGTCCTGCCTCCCCTCTCAGCATTTCCCTTTGCAGAGAAGCACTTCTGCTCCATACCTCTAGCAAAGCCAGATGCAGCCCCTCACTCAGCAAGGGGTTTTTTGCTGCCACTCTCAGCCACAGCCTGTCATGCCTGCACAGCCACCATCTCCATCCCAGGGAACAGGAGAGACAGGGATCAGGGCTGCTTCCTCTGGCTGTCCAGCTGGCTGGCACCCTGGGAGAGCAGTCCCCATCCAACCTCCAGCTTGGCTCACCCCCGTCTGCCTCTGCGGTGGCTCCGAGTACATGCTGCTCTCATCACACTGGCTGCCAGAGAGGAAAGGTTTTGGAGAGGAAGAGGAAGAAAGAGGGAACAGAGCCAGAAAGACCGACCACTCCAGCTTTCTGCATCCTCAGGAAACATCCTGAACCCCCACCAGACAGACCATCTCCCTGCTCAGCAGTTGCTGTGCTTCCTGCAGAAACTCTTAAGTGCCAAAGAACATTATTACTTCAAGACCAGTTCTGAACTGGGTCTTGAGAAACCTCCCAAGGGCCGTTGCTTTGGCGAGTTGCAGTGGGAACAGCTGGGCAAGGCTCCACAGGGGACTGCGGTGAAGCAGAGCAGCAGGGGAAGCTGGGGAGGGAACCCTTTGGGCACGGCTGTGTCCCTGTGCAGGGCCACTGCCCGAGCTGGCAGGTAGAAGCCGGTGGCAGCCACCACAAGGCAGCCGGTCGGTGGGGTTGGTCTCTTCTGTCAGGTGGTGGCAGCATAAATCCGTGGGAGAGACTGGACCAGTGGAAAAAGAGCAAGTGGGAATTCAGCAGTTCCTGCTCACATCTGGAGTCTGATGCTGCTTCGCAGCTGGGTTTAGGACCAGGCTTCCTTGTCTACAAGTCGAGAGCTTTTGTGAAGAGCTCTAAGATAGGGAAGTGTAAGGCTGGAGCTCCCTTTGCGTGGGTGCATGCGGTCTTGGTTCAGAGTTGCCTAGCTTCTGTCCACACGCATTTTACTGGTGCAAGTACCAGCTGTGTAGGTGGTGAGGAGGGCAGGCACTACAACACTTTAGAAGAACTTTTTTTTTTTACTCATACATTTTATTGCCTAACCTTAGAACAGGTGTGTAGTTCCGTTATTACAAATTTCCCTTGAACCCAAATAACTTTTTTCCCTTCCTGCATGGAAAGATGCTGTGTCATCATATACACATTCATCCCCTTTAACTGCACCCACAGGGCTCAAGATTGCCCTGCTGTAACGTACACATAGTCAGAGCACTACAGCTTTAGGCACAGGCAAAGCCTTGAAGACCACATGTTGTTTAAGCATAGCAGAAATAATTTAGTATAGGTAATTTTAATGAGTTTTACCCATAAATATTAATTTACACAAAATCCTATGCAGGAATAAATATACTGTTAGCTAGGCAAGGCCCTCTGAAAAGGTGAGGGGGAGCAAAAGATGGGGGGGCAGGGGAGGGGGAATTCCTTCCAAAGCTGACATCATAGGAGATAACTGGTCTCACCAGTTAGCCTTTATTTGGAGCTTCTGCTGTGATAACAAACACTTGAGAACCATTCATCTCCATTTATGTAGCACAGTAATGTCTTAGAAGCCTCAGAAGCTCACCTCTGACAGTTTTGGGAGGACCCTTCAGGCAGATTTGGAGTACCCACCAAGCATGTGATGGCACTAGTCTGAACCCTGCCTTTCCCCTCTGGCAACAGAGGAAGACTTCCACTGAGCCAAAGGGGACAAAGGTAGAACATCGCCCCGGTGGGGTGCTGCCTCTGCCATGGTTGGAGCTGTGAGGCCACAAGAGGTGTTGGTGGCCTCAAGAAGGGACTGTGCTGCGTAGCTGGGGCCTCCTTGTCCCCTTGGCACATCTGCTTTGAGGTGGTGGCTCGTTCCCTTGGCACATTTGCTTTGGAGTGGTGGCTTGTCACCTCTGCCCGTGGGGCCACCCACTGTGAACTTCCGAAGTGAAACAGGGAAGTGTTAGGGGTGCTGGGTGCCTTGGGAAAAGTCTTGTGGGCAGCTTTGGGCACTTGCACAGGGACCACAGGCTGAAAATAAATGAGTAATAGTAAAAAAGTGATGTTGGCCAGCTCAGGCAGCTCTGACACCAGCAAAACACAGTTTGCCTGTGTTGTGGCCATCTTCCCTGACCTTTATTATCGCGCTCACAAGAGCATCAGAATACGTAGAGTTCTTTAAATATTGCAGAGGTGGGGGAAAAAAAGTCGGTGTAATCCTCTGGGTGATTAGTAGCAGTATTGAACAGGTTTTAAGTGCTGCCAGAGAATGAAAGGCTGGAATATTTAAGGAACTATGAAATTACCTTTCTACCACACAGATGAGGTTATTCCGCAGAGGATGCCTGTACTGGTTACCGTGCCTTTATTCCCCGCTGAGAACCTGAACATACAGGGATGGTCCTTACAGATTTCCTTAATGAGCCTGCACTTACGAATTTGCTTTTCTGTGGGGGTGGCACTTGTCACCGAGTCCCCGGGGACTCATTACAGGGGACGCTGTCTCTGTCTGCATTGATTGCTTGGGATGCTTTTCCCTTTAGCACAGCTCATACAGGTTTGGTTCTTGGAGAAGAGGAGGAGACTGAAAGAGTTTTCTGGGTGATGAAAGACGGCTTCAAGAACAGGCAAAAATAATCCTAAAATTTAATTAAATTACAGAGTATTTTTTTTTAAATGTGGGAAAGAAGCATGTGTGCTTCTGCGTCCGTGCAGCTGGGGGGAGGCGGGGGGGTGGCAGACCAGTAAGAACCAGAACAGAGAAGAGCCTTGAGCGCAGCGAGTGTGGGTTTCCCCTCTTCCCTCCGCAGTGTCGCGGTGAAGTGTACTCTGGAGTAAAGTTTGCGTTTGATGGCCTCACGCCTCACGCTCCGCACGTAGCGCTGTTGTTAAGCCATCATCTCGCTGGCCCGACGCCAGGGCTCAGCGGCGCAGGGGCCGGCGGCCCTTCTGAACTGAAACAGCCTTTATTGATACATGGACGCACTGCGCATGTTTACAGCTGCTAATTGGAGGCTTAATCGGAATATCCTTGACTGAACTAATTCACTGGCAGTAGCCTTTTAAATTTCAGGGTATGCCGGCTCTTTGCAGCACGCTAATCTCTTCTGGAACTGTGGTGTCTCTGTGTGCGGGCCAGGCACAACAGCCGAGGAACGTTGCAGCCTAAAAGCTAGTTTTAGGTCAGAGGAAGATGTAAAATAAAAATCTTACCTGATTTTACTGTTGCAGAAGACAAGAGGAGCGCTGGGCAGCTGGAGAAAAGTGTTAACTGATACACATGCAGAAATATGTAGATTAATTAAATGTACAAGGAAGGAGGTTAATCCTTTTAATTGTTAGAAGAGACAAAGATGCTCACTGCAAGTTGTGATCCTGTGGCAACCTCAGATTTGTTTCCTTACATTTCAGTGTCCTGTTTTCTCCTGGCTGTGCCCAGAGGCTGAACGCAGAGAATTTGGGTGCTGGTCTGAAGCAGGAGGTGGTATTTTACTTGGCTTAAAGAAAACAAACCAAAACCAGTGTAGGCAGTATACAGTGGGAGATGAATGCCTGGTCCTCTGTGGCCCAGGAAACCACAAGTCAGGTTTCTCAAGCCTGGAGAACTTGTCCCTCACTTGAGTCCTTTTGCAGTTTCCTGCATTGCCTCTTCACTTTAAACCCCAGGAAGCATCCAGCAAAGGGGACGGCTCAACAAACCTCGCCACGGCTCAACAAACCTCGCCACCATCTCCAAAGCTTGGTTTGCAAATGCTCCCTGTTCTCTTGGCACTTACAAATAGCCGTTGCCAACATGAGTGTGACTTCACAGTGGCACTGCCCTACAGCCAGCATGAACTTGAAAGGCATCCAGATTTATCTCTAAGTGGGTGTTCTGCTAAGAAAAGAAATTTTAAAAAGTCACAGTCTGAAGCTGTCCTTCACATTAATAGGACTCTCCAGGCCATGGGGAACTTTTGTTACCAATAATTGTAAAAGCTTCCTAAGCCCCATCATAGATTCATTTAATAGGGAACTCATTTTTAAATCAGTCTGTGATTAGCTTCCTTACATACAGATTCCATAAGATTTGAAAGCTTATTAGGGGCTCATTGACCTACTACGAGATAACACGCCAGTCATCAACAGCCTCAGAGCTTTTATAGGTAGTTCTTTGTTTCTATCCTTAGTTCTAGAAGAAATATAATAAGCAGGAACAGTTTTTCACCTTAGAGTAATTAGAATAATACAATAATTATAGCCTTTTGCTTGGTGAGCAAAGATAAATCAGTATCTTTGCATCTCTCTCCTGCAAATGAGATCAAGAGTTGTTTACACAGTTCCCACTCTTAGGGTTTTCCTCAAAAAATTCTCCAAAATATGACTCTCTGCACTTGTAAAGAATAACCAAGCTACAGTGCTATGTACAAAACACTGAAGAAAATAAAAAGGGAGGGATGAGGTTTCCAGTTCTTGGAGGATCTGAATCTCATGATCAAGGTTGCATACATGGAGGGCGAATCAAATACCTGACTAAAATGCTAACCGTGGAAACAGGATTTTTGTGTAGTTACAAGTACTTGCCTAGCAGGACGGTATTACTTTAAAAAAGAAAAAAGGAGGTGGTGATGGGCATTGTGAAAACAGCATTGTGCTCCTGAGAAGAGAAATTTTGAGAATGAATTACTTTTCTCTTGGGGTGGCTGCATCTCTGGCCACAGAAATGTTGTCATCTTTCCTCTGAAGTTTTCTGGGTTGCTGATATAAGAACAAGGAGTAAAAGTAGCTATGATCCTGTCAATCTGTCCAGGGAACAGTGCTCCAGAGATGAGTCACCTACTGCTGCAGAGTCCTATTGGTCATTCATATGTTGCTTGCCATGGCTTGTTTGGCTCTTCAGTAGACACGTGTTACTCCCATCCAAGGTACCTGCATTGTGTAGGGCTACTCCTGCAAGCTACTGAAGGCACCATTCAGTAAACAGTGCTTGTAGCTCGGTTTGTGGAGTTTGGTCTGCTTTGTGTTTCATGAAGGAAGGTAGCTGTCCCAGGGTTTTTACTGTTCTTTCTCTTGTCTTTTTTGCTTCTTAGATGTCTTCCATATGGCTTTGGTTTAGGCCTCTGTATGAACATGAAGGTTGAAGGGAAGAGATGCAGGTGTCTTGCCCTGACAGAATCTAGCACTTTCCCCAGTGTTTCTTAATTTCTAAAAGTGGGTTCGTTCCTCACACGACTTCTCCCCTCTCTTGCCTCCACCTCTGAGCATGAAGGTGATCAAAGAGGAGGTAGGTAGGTTTAGTTAGCTCTGTAAATCCAGCAGCTGTTTGACTAAAGACTGATGATCAAGTTATGGGTGAGGAAATGAGGTACCGGTTTCTTATGCAATACTGAAGGGAACAGGGTTTCACCCTCCCTTGGAATTGGTGGTTCCCTTTCTAAAAGGCACAAAGCTAATGGCTCCGATTTTTTGGGGGTTTTTGGTGTGTTTTAACATAATTTTCTTCCTGCTGTTCCCTCCCATCTCTAAAGAATATTAAATTAGACCAATTTTCCTAGTTCATGCTTCAGTATAGCAGTTGACTGCTTTAACTTTCGTAAATTCAAACAAACTAATATTTAATAGTGTTCATGAATATTTTATACTTAACTGTTACAAGCTACGTGGTAGAAAACACTTGGGCACAATTGGGTGCAACAAGAAAGTACTTAAGAAACACCCTGTTGTGCCTGTGTGTCAGACAAGCCTCAGCTGAGAATCTCTTGTCTTTGATCATGAAATGTCAGGCTACTCATGTTCTTTTAATGGAGAGCGTGCTGTGTGCCTTTCCCTTTCTGGATGTACAGACCGTGCGTGTCCACAGACTAAAATCAGGTTGAGTACAACGTGCACTCAAACCTGGGTCAGTCAAGTGACTCCTGCTAGTCCTCATTTCCTAAATTCCGTTCAAGTGATTCTTGTTTGTGCTTGAGTCCAGGAGTGAGAAACACGTATTGGACTTAAATTTTGGAAGCATGGAAATGTGCAGCCAAATAAAAATGTGTCATCTGAAAGCTGCAGTGGCTATAGCACTGTTAATTGTTATTGATACCTTTTTTTTCTAGACAACCACCATAGTGATGTTATAGATCAGCAGTTCTTAGTGTCTGTATAGCACCTTTAACAGACCTCACAAGTGATTTCTGAATTTAGCCATGTGATGTACAAGCTGTATGCAGAGATGATCTATACTGGGGATCAAAAACAGCGGCTGTTCAATAATATACAGAAGGTGGCAAAGATGTTGTGGAGGTTTTAGCTTAATCTGCAGGGGTGGTTGGTGTTAACAGCATGGAGTTACACAGGTCAGAATTTTCTCTGCTGGTTGCAAAGGTCGTAGTGGTTCTGAAGAAAATACGGGATCAGTATAGGGTTATACCACCACGTATACCGTCTGTACTAGGGGTACACCGGGGCCCTGGCTTAGTGCTAGCAGGCACAGAGAGCATCTCCTCTGACCTGCTGTCATCACTGCTCTCTCTTCAGCAGTGTTTGTTTCCACTTAGGAGCATCTTCTAGCTGAGGTATTCTCTGAAGCATTTTGTTCCAAGTATCGGTCTACTCCAGCGCTGCTTATTTTATGAAATGGAGCAGAATGATGCCTCACAGCATGGTCCTGGCTATCAGTGAAGAGAATTTGTTTTTCCCCTTGCTACAAGCACTGGGAGGCAGGGAAAAATCTCTCTATGGAACCGTTGTTTTTTATCTGCCTCCAAACCTTGCTGGTGTCTGGATTGACTTGCAGATTTCTCTGGCTGACTTGAGTGTAATACTTAAAAACTGAATGATGAATAACTTACTTTTGCAAGCTTCTGTGCAACGTGGAGTTTACTGATGATTCCTGGCTCCTTACTAAAGCTGGTAATTACTGCTTGTTTAACTGGCGGTTGATTTGCACCCTCTTGGGAAACCGAACATCTCTGAAAACGACAGTGCAGAAACTACAGTCTCGATGATTTGCTTTGCATTTTCCAAGTTTTGTAGGCTTTAATTTATGGCTGTCAACTAGACGATCAGAACACTGGTCTTCAAACTACGGTGTGTGCGTGAGCATGCATCTGTATACCAGAACTTTTAATTGTTCAGCTGTTAAGACAAACTCATCTATTTTAACTTAAAATAAGGGGACGAGGGTGTTGCTGGAATGTGCTGAGTTGACTTATCTTCCCAGTGTAAGCACTAATAAGACATGGTAATGGATTGTATTACCAAAAGGTGAGGTACATTCCTACTCGTTATTGCCTGCTTATGTAGTTAGTTTAGGTTTCAAGTTGCTTAATGAAGGGAGATGTTTCCAAAACCAGAGTGTGCTCTTCTGGGCACCACAGCTGAAAGTACAGGAAACATTTATTTACTGACACTCTATTTGCTTGCTTGGTAAATGGTTTAATTATTATGATCCAGCCTCTGGCTTTTGCAGCTAGCCTGTGCACTAAGCTGGCACATACCAGTGTGCTCACCAGTTACCTACATTAAGTCTGGGTCACGCATCTCACCTCCTGCTTTGTGTTTGCTTTGAATGAATCCAAAAGTAGTGCTAACAGCTGGAATCCCTGCTGTGGCCAGCTTGATCTGCTCTGGAGCTGCTCCAGCCAGTGCTCTGATAAAACTTGATATCATTTCAACAGGCTCTAGAATGATTTCCTTTCATTGTTTAAGGTTTCATTCAAATATTCACCATGCCAGGAAAAAGGATATTTCACTTCTGCCTTTCTCCCTTCACTGCTGCTACTAGAAAACTTTTTTCTTTTCTTAAAGTTAAGCCAGAGTGTGTCTAGTGCTTTTGGATTCTGTGGGAATTGTTCTACTTCTTCATCCCCAGGGACTCTGTGCATTGCAGTTGCAAAAGGTGCGTGCTGTAAATAAATAAATAATGCATCAATGTCTTGGAGTCAAAGCACATGTTCTGCTAAGAGAACGTATTACGTGGGGGAGGCCGGGGAAAACTTTGGCCTTCTGCCTGGATTCCAGTAGTGAGTAAAGCACCTACATCCCTTTAAGGATCTGGCCTGCAGTCTATTGTTCTTCAGCAGCTCTTTGATTGTGGCCTTAAAATAAGTAGTAGTATTGAATTGATTTTTAGGCAGTTCAGTAATCTTGAAGTGATGTCTGCTCTCCAAAAAGAGAATTCCCGAAGGCCTCCATAATTTTGTGTTGTACTTCGACTTAAAAATGCAATATTGTCAGTCAATAAAGTTTTATTCCCACTGTGCATCATCCCTCTGGTATGATTAGCAGAGCTCTGTTGAGCTGGGACTCATACTGGTGGTGTAGGTGTGTGTCCTCTTGTAGCAGCTGTGCTCGATGCAGAGGGGAGCACCCTGGTCCTCACCTCCCTGCAGAGGGGAGCACCCTGTTCTCCCAGCAGAGCTCTTCTCTCTGTCTGTCTGCTGGAATCGCTGCCCCCTCTCTCTGTGCTCTCAGCTCCTAAGGTCACGGTCTCCAGCTTGAAAGGATCAGGTTTAGCAAAGAGTTACTGTTTTAATTGTTGGACCTAATCCAGCTCGCTGTGCGTGGGATGGGTGAAGGGTGCCACCCGCATGAGCTGCTGTGCTGGCAGCTGGAATGTGGGAATGTACGGGGGGGTTACTTTTCGCCAGTGAGAGTACAGCTCCCTCGGACCATTTCTTCATTGCAGGGACAGCTGACTTGTGGTTCCCATTAGGTTTATGCTCCTGACAAACTCGTTTCTATCTCTAGGCTGTAGGCTGGCCCTTACCGCTGTTACCAGGCTGATAGCGAAATGTTCAGCTGTAGAGCTGTTTAGCAGCAGAATGGCAACAGAGCAGACAGGACCTACCTACAGCAGGGCATCTAGCCAACTGCTGGGTGTGATAGAAGAGGGCTTATTACTTGGAATTAAAGGTTTTCACTCTTGATCAGCATAATTTCCTGCCCCTGCAGGCCACCAGCCCCCAAGCAGATACGGCCTGAGGTGTTGTGGCAAGGAACGGGCTCTGGTGGCTTTCTGCTGCCTGCAGGTACCATTCTGCTGGTGCTTGTGGCAAGGAAGGAAAGTCAATTCATACATGACTTGAAATTCAGAGTGGTATTTTCACAGCTGTGTGCATAGACCTGTCCTAACTGGCTGACTCCTGCGCATAGGTTTTGTTCTTGGTAGCAGAGAGTCCAAGGGATCCACTGCGCTGGCTGGTGTTAACTTCTGTGCCGGTGTTTGTTGGCACAGTAAAATCACCCCTGCGATTAAAACAGCGTGTGCTATACTCCAGCTGGTCCTGTGTCCCATGAGAGCAGCATGATTTTAGCATGCACTTAGAAGAGAAGACAAGACCTCTGGGGCTCCTAGATAAGAATTTCAATTGCTCCTTATAAAGGCTGTACTGTCAATCTTCATTGCTGTGAACTTCATTGCTATCTGCTTGGCAGATTATTGAGGGCAAGTCATGCAAGTGGTGCACAATCACAGCGTCATTCTGTGGCACAGGCATGTACAATGCTCTTGTGTCCAAAGTTAGGATGGTATGGTCTGGATGGATGGAAAACTAGATAGATAAGTAAAAAAAATGGTTGGATAGTTGGGCTTGGAGGATGGTTGTTAATCAGTTGGATTATACCTAGAGGCTGGTAAGAAATGGAGCACCACAGGGATCTCTCATGGGACATGACATGTTAACCACCTGTACCAGAAACCCAAAGCAGATGGCAGAGTGCACTTGAGGGCAGGGCTACCACTGAAGGGGACCCAGATGGGCTGGAGGAACAGGCCGACAGGAACCTTGTTAAATTAAACATGGGCAAATGCGAAGTCCTGCCCCAGGGAAGGAGGCGCCCCTTGCAGCAGTACCAAGCAAGTACGGCTGGAGACTACCAGGCTGGGGAGCTGGTGGGCTTGGTGGGTGGTGAGCTGAACATGAGCCTGCAGTGTGCTCCTAGGAGCACAACAGCATCCGGGGCAATAGTCACAGGAGTACAGCCAGTAGTCTAAGGGGGGTGATTATCACATTCTCCTCAGCGCTGGGGAAACTGCATCTGGATACTGTGTCTGGTTTTCCAGCTGAACGTAGCCCATCATCTCCCATCTCTCTTGCTGCTAATACTGGCAAGCAGTGAAAGGAGATGTCAGTTGCCACAGCTTCCTTTCACGGCAGGGGACTGGTACCGCTACGAAATAGTCGCAGTAGTGACTCTGAGGCAAAGATCTGGTACTCACCAGCAGTCTCACCTGCTCTCCCTGCATCCTGCTGGGGCTGCTAATGGTGTCAACTCACGTTTAATATATTTTTGCTGTAAAAACCCTTTCAAGACCTGTTGACTGTCATGTAGTTTGAAGTAATTCATGTTGGGCTTATCTCATCATTCAAGGTGAAATTTAAACAAACCATGAATTAAGTGATTGTATCAGCAAGTCTGGAGATGATCAAAGAGAGGAGTACGCTTCTGAAAGCTGGTTAGTTCTGTGGCTCAGTGCAGGAAACCAAACATGCACTGCCCTGTGCAAACACAGCACAAAGGAGTTGCAGATTTTTGCTCTATGGACTTTTACCAACATCTTCTGGAGACCCTCACTTAGTGTTGGACCATAGGGTGTAATATGCCAGGGACTGGAAGATACGAATAGAGGAGGATGGTGGTAGCAAGGCATGATGGCCTGAGACTGCTTTCTGCTTTCATTATGACTTCACAATGACTCCTCATCCTAGAAACTCCCACAAACTGTAGCTGAAACTGCCTCAAAGTCACGTAGGGTGTAGAAAACAATAAGCTTGTAACATACATACCAGTGTTTTAGTTTAATTAATTTTTTTTCTCCTACTTTAGTGTATGTATTGTGAAATATAAAGGATATTTATTTCCTGTTTGGAATTTCACACTGGGTGACTCATCCAGTGAAAGAAGCTTGTGCAAATATACCTTCTGGTGGTGTCTGCTGTAGGTTTTGGCTTGATCATCTGAAAAATACTGAGCCAAACTGGTGGTGGGGGGATGCTTAGCAAAGAAAAACTGAAGGTGGGCATCTTGTAGAGTTCTAATTTTTTACAATCTTTCTCTTTCATTCAGGCTATGGTCGCTTGCTATCCTGGAAATGGAACTGGGTATGTTCGACATGTGGACAATCCAAATGGCGATGGGCGCTGCATCACCTGTATTTATTACCTGAATAAGAACTGGGACTCCAAGGTGAGTAAGCAACGGGCTTGCAACAGAACTTGAAGGAAGAACTACTTCAGAAACAGAGCTTTGGAGCTGTCAGTTGCTTCTGTGAACTCTGGTGGACTTCTGAGCAGCTGGTCCATTCTTTGTATCTGCATTTATTTTCTTGGTGTTTACGGCAACGCTTTGGAAGTAACAATCTGCTTCCTCATCATTCTCTCTCCTATCCCACACACATACTGGTTTTGTTGCTATAGAATAAAGCTTCTAAGCATGGGGCTGCT
Source organism: Buceros rhinoceros silvestris (assembly GCF_000710305.1). Classification (NCBI taxonomy): domain Eukaryota; kingdom Metazoa; phylum Chordata; class Aves; order Bucerotiformes; family Bucerotidae; genus Buceros; species Buceros rhinoceros. Next base: position 21,061 of record NW_010414386.1, read on the forward strand.
GGCTCTTATGCTTTGTTTAGAGGAAAAAGCGATGAAGCACTAGAAAGAAAAACATAATACACTGAAGAATAAGTAGCTTCTGGGAACAGAATAAAATGACAGCCCAAATTTGTCACTGTAGGCTGAAGGAACTGTATCAAGAATGCTAACCTGCAGAAGATCTTCAGACAGTTGCCTTTGTGGTTTTCTTACTTGTGAAGTGGTGGGGCTTAGAGTAATGAGCATGTGGCTTGGTTTGCCCTTTCCGTCTTTGACTCCGCCAGTGGGTCTCTGAACAGGAAGGTGCTCTTGTCTGCCTGAACCAGCCTTAAATTTACCATACCTTTAAGTTAGAAACAAAATAAGTGTTTGTAAAACTGCAGGATGTCCCCTTACACTGCTGCTGTCATAACACAGCACAAACCACGTGTGTGGGTTATATATGAAAAATTTTCCAGTGTTTTTTGTCTCTCTAATTTGTCTTGGCCCCTTTAGGTGGATGCTCCTTGAGCACTCAAACACTATGAACCCCCCAAAGTGAGTTCAGATTTAGAGGCTATGCCACTGAAAAATGGGCTGTTGGAGAAAAACACATTCCTTTACGGAGGGTATGACAGAGAAACATCTCAGTGTAATAAAATGAAGCAGGAAATGGGGAAGGAAATGAAAATATCCAATTTATTTTGTGCACGGCACTTTTAGAATAATAGTGAGGAAGCACCCAAGTGGACACTAAGAAAACTAACTGAAATCCTGGAGACTGATGGAGAGGATTGTGTGGGTGTGATGGTAATTTTATGCAAATGTATGCTGGAGGAGATGGAATATAACCATGCTGGCCTTTGAAAGCAACCATGTTGCTTTATACCTGACCTAATAGTTTCTTACTGAGGTTCGCGTGCCACGTGGAGGTACTAAGTCAGGTCAGTGCTGCATGCACTGCAGCATCTTCCCTGCACTCTGTGGTGCAGCATGAAAGCTTTCAAACAGCCATCTAACAGTACCAGGGAGAAGGCAGAGTTCTTCTGCGTCTTCTGAAGTTTCTGCAGTGTGTGCAGATCATGAGACTTTTTTCCTGAAACTCCTGGTACCTGGAGAGAGAAATTATGTGGTAGAGAAAACAGGCTATGGCATGAGTAGGGAAAAGACTGGCTGGGAGATACAATGCATTTATGAGAAGTTTATTACAAATCCAACAATAGAACAGTCCTCGCTCTTCCCAGGGTTTAAAAGTTAACTCCTATATGACTGGGTACAGGCTCTGGAATACCATAAGTGGTATCTAGCACTTGCTGGAGGAGAGCCTGAGCTCAGGCTGGTCAGGTGGAGCGGCCTTTCCTGCCTCGTGGTGTTCATTGGTTCTAGAGATGTGACTGTGAGCTCAGAAGTTTCCCAGGGTTTGTTACAGGGCCAGTGTTGTCTTTATCCTGGTTCATTTACTCTAGCCAGATGTTTTTGCTGAAACATTGCAAACTGCTTGGGAAAATCAAGGTGGCCAAGAGATTCGGTGTGTGGTTTTCCAGTGTTGTCATGTAGTTGTCTTGGTTATATCATGAGAAGTTTATTCCCCGTTTGTTGGGTGCCCAGAAGAGGGAACTAAATCACTCTTTGCATGAATGTGTGCACGTTTATATATGTAAAAAGCAACCTTTCCTTTTCTTTCAGCTGCATGGTGGAATTCTTCGAATATTTCCAGAAGGAAAGTCCTATGTAGCAGATGTTGAGCCAATTTTTGACAGATTACTTTTTTTTTGGTCGGATCGAAGGAACCCACATGAAGTCCAGCCTTCTTATGCAACCAGGTAAGTAGCATGTTTGGTATTGGTACTTGGCCAGGAAAAAAATAAAGCATCTTCTCTACCAATATTTATATCTAAAATAGATGGCCATCGTGTGTTTGTTTAAATACACATGTGCATAAAAAATAGATAGCTAGATTTTGAGTGGATTTTCTGTTTTTGAGTCACTGGGAATTCTCTCATCAAATGAGAAAGAGCAAACTTGAATGATAAGATTCCTTTTGTGATGGAAAAAACCCCAAACCCTTTTACTATTGACAGGAGAAATCTTCCAAGCCAGGCATAGTTATTTAGCTGGGAGATGCTGGGTTATACTTTTGCCCTCATAACACTGTAGGGATTCTTGGGGCTACCATCTGTCAACAGGCTACAAAAAGCTGATGTGACACAGGGCAACACACAAGCTGCCTACAGGTGTCCCAGAACACAATAACATGCAAAGGTCTGTAAGCTACTTTTGCCCTCTGTTACCAGGGGCTCTGCACTCTTTTGTGCCTCCAAGCAGAAATTCTCACCTATATTTCTATTTCACTTGATAAAATACACATTTAAAGTGCCTTCTGTATTTGTCTATAAAGACTTGCCATCTGCATATGTCGCAGTTTGAAAAGGGGGACTGTTGAACCCGGGACAGCATCCCATTTTTAATGTACTAATCCAATTTTGTTTTTTGCTTTCTCCATAAGCATAAAACTCCAGGGCTCTATTTTAGTAGCAAAACTTGCAACAAACACAAGATTTCTTTCTTTCTTTTTTAGATATGCCATGACTGTGTGGTATTTTGATGCCGAAGAAAGAGCAGAAGCCAAAAAAAAGTTCAGGAACCTAATCGGTATGATTCTTTTATCAGTGTTCACCAGAAAGAATTTAATGGATTTTGATATTTCCAAAGGCAGAGCCTTTGTGGCTAGATGGGTATGCCATTCATAATTAGAAAGCTTTTTAATTTAAAATCACTAGTCAGTTATTTTATGTGAAGCGGAGAAGTTGTGACAGAAGAAGATTCAGGCCTGGCCTCCATATCCCTGATGAGCATGATGGGCAACATGGGAGAGGCGGTTTCTGATTTCTCTCCCAAATGGCTGCTGAGATTTTTGTCCCACTCCAGGTGGCTTCTCCAGTCACTGGAAGTCACTAAGCTTTTCTTTTGTTATTTGGAAAGTATATTTTGTCTCCTCCAAACTCTGCTTAACACAGTCGTTAGACTTACACGCACCATTTCATGATCATGTGTTCTAAATGTTCTGGCCCGATAGTGCTTGTCTTCGGTATTAATGAAGGGCAGTTGGGGCCAGCATTAATGCAAAAGAGATTTGTCTTTAATTTGCAAGTAATTTCTGAGTGGGGATATTCATAATGACCTTGGAATGTATAGATTAAGAGTTGGAAAGAAACGACGTTTAGATACATAAGTTCATCTTTTGACAGGCTGATGCTAGAGTAGCTGTGATTGTGGTGCACTTCAAGAGCTACCTACATTCAGCTGGGTCTCACAGGTAGCTTAAAATCAACTCAGAGCCACTCTGCAGAAACCCAGGAGAAGGTGACCCCAGCTTTCCCAATGGCAGCCACACTGCCTGCCGGAGTTGTAGTGGTATATGAGTAGTGGACCGAGTTGTCCACATGTGCTCCAACACTCTGCCAGGGGCCATGCTCAAAAGTAACTGGTATGCAAAGCAAATACAGGCTTCACCCTTAAAGGGGATCAGGATCAAGGGGCCAAGATTTGGGGGAAAAGTATCACAGATCTAGAGTCTGGAAGTTTATTGGGCTACTTAAGTACTGCAGGAGTCATCTTCAGTTTCAGTAGGGCAAACGTACAAAACCTTGGCGTGACTGTCTCGTTAACATGCTGTGGATTCATATGGCGTTTCAGCCCGTGTAGTGAGCTCGTGTCGTGACTCTGAAACAGAAAGTGCTCTCTGTCGAAAACAGTCCAGCTTTATTCTGAGTTTTCAAATGAATGCTGGTAGAACCCTCTGCTTAACTGCCTCTCCTTTCATCTTTCTGCTGCAGATGCAAGGAAGAGAGAAGCACCTCTTAATGAAGACTAATCAAGTGTTCCTGAACTCTTTGTGAGGACATAAGATCCCAAAGATGACTTCCGTTTCCAGCGAACAGGGGCAAATTCTTGTAATGCACAAGAATGCACTGGTTGTGTCTAGCATGTGCATCTTATATTGATGGTACTTAAGGCAGCCTCCTGTCACGCCTGCATCTGGCAGAAGGAACTTGTTTTCTCTTTGCCTTTTGCTGGAAAAAGTAACCAGGGTTAAAAAAAAAAAAAACAAGATTATCACTAAGCTCAGTGATAGTGGTTCAGCCAGCTGGCTTTTGATCACTCTTGTAACCAAGATAGTGATCATTGGAACAAGCAGTAAAAACCTGAGTCTTATTTGCACTTTATGGGCGGGAGGGGGGAAATCTAGCTCGGTAGGAAGGAGTTTTACAAGTTTAAAATCTGTGGCAGACTGCTAACGGGCAAGGAGAGGTATTGGAAATGTGAAATAAAACTGGAGTTTTGTAGAGTGTCTGTCCCACGTGGGCGTGTCGATGTACTGTTTGTCACTTTGCTGCGCAGAACATTGGCTCAGCTCTTCGACAGCACAGCTTTCCAAACAGATTTTTGTCTACACAGTCATCACACTTCCTGAATTTTGTTCACTTTTCAAGAGTCAAATTCTAGCTGTGCAGTTGCACTGCCCTTTCTGTCCCAGGACTGAGGGGGAAGTAGTTATGCATCTGTCCACAACTTTGTAAAACAGTTTCCTTTCTGTTCTGAGTGGGATGGGTTGTATGTTTTCTGTTTTCACGGTTTGGTAAAGCAGCTGTTTTCTCCCAAAAGTTTGGTAAACTTGGAAGGGTGATGGCACACAATGGATTGGCACTAAAGGCCAGTGATATGTAGAGTTTAGTGTTATTTTCATAACTTCTGCATCTACTGTGTTTTGTTTGACACAGATATGAATCTGAAAGTGAAAGAGATGTCTGGCAGTCTGACAAATGTGTGATAAATAATGGGTAACTTAGACTTGATTTCTGTGCTGCTTATCCTTAGTTAACGTGCTTGTTTATCTGTGCATGCGTATGTAACTTGAATGAAAGAGCGATTCTGTTTCAATTGATCTGTTATGCCCAAGCCAGGAGATCAGAGTTATTCAAATGACAAAGCACATATTTTTTTCTCCATTATTTTTTTAAACTTATTAGACTCAATGAGTAATTGGTAAGCTATCTCCAGTCTGCCTAAGCTTCTACAACCAGCACTTACTATGCAGTTCAGAGTAGCTCTTAACGAAGCTGGGAGCTGGCAGTGGATGTATTTATCACACTAATTGTTTTTAACCTAATACACTCACTTGCATTCATTTTGTTCTCATGTTGTCAGTGTGTATGTCAGACCCTACTAAATGCTCCGAATAGATGCTCTCTTCAGTATCACATATTTTCCTGTGTCACCTGCCCGCAGAGGTGAAGGCGGTCAGGCTGAACCACCGGCCCCTGCACCAGTTCACCACACTGTGCCGGGCTGTCATGCTAGATGGGTCTGCGGGCCAGCTCTGGTGCACTTGAGCCGGGGAATGAAAAGGTAGTGTGCAATGGTGACTGTTAAACGTCAGTGGCAGAAGGGTAACAGCTGCACAGGACACAAAATAAATACCGTTAATGACATTAAAAATGGTAATAGAAATGCAGTATTGTTCTAAGCAGTTCTGTCAAAAAAAAAGAAAAAAATAATTTGGGCATCCTTCCGCCTGTGCTTGAGTTCTGAATGTAAATACAGTAGTGCTAAGAAACCCCTTGTTCTCTCTGTCTTCTCCCAGAGATCCAGCTATGACCTTATGGGCTGGACTTAGTTCAGCCTGACCACTGTGCACCTTAAGAGCGGAATATGAGGGAACACGTATGACAAATATTCTTATAATAACTCAAGGCTAGAAAAAGATAAATAATTTGATAAATGTGCTTTAATGGTAGGAAAAAACATTATTCTGCTACAGTTGCTTCTGAGTAGCACAACAGAGGCTCAAAGAAAACTTAATGATAAGTTGAACTTCTCATTCTGCAATGTTCCTGTGGGAGGAAAAAGTCAGGAGTCTTCCCAGAGAGTGAGAGGTGACCCTTTGTAAGACGGGAGGTATTGGAAAAGGGGAGGCCCGCAGGATTTATTGTTTTAAAAAAAAAAAAGGGGGGTGGGAGTTGAAAATGGCATGTAAATTTGAAACTCCTACATGACTTTAAAGAGGGCAAAGACAGAGCAAGAACAAGTCTTGGCTTTGCTTTTAGAAACTGTAATGTTAAAAAAATGCACTAGAATGAGATATTAGTAGACATCTCACTGGAGCCTAGAACAGTGGAAAAACAATGGGGTGGGAGGGGAAAGGCCTTGTATAAAGGTTGAAAAAGAAAGGTACTTCAGTGACCACTCTTGCTACCACCTGGCTTCAACAATGTGTGTGTGGAGCGTGGAGCAGTATAGGTGCATTTATTGTAAATAAAGTATATGTTTTTGTTTTTAACCAATATCTTCCTGATCTAGAGGAGAGAGCAATTACTCTGTGGCAGAGCATATTGTCTTTTTCATTATTAACAAGTATAATTAAGTGCAAAAAAGTTGAGAGTGCACAGGATTTTGAAACCAATTCCTCAGTCTTCTTTTCCGGACCGTTACCCCATTTCCAGATCAGTGGGATCATCTCCTTGAAGATACTGTTGTTTAATTGGGTTGGGTGGGATGTTGGTCATGTGGGAACCCCCCCACTTTGTTTTCTACACAATTTTCTCTTGCCTGTCTCTGCAGTTTTTGCCAACTGCTCTGCGAGAATGAATATGTCTGAAGAACTGGGGGGAAGGTTGTTGCAGTAGGGCAGGGTGTTTCAAGGAATCTTTTTCCTTTCCTTGAATTTTGGCTTCAAGGCAAATGACTTGAAACATCTATGGCTAAACAGCACTTATCACCCAGTTGTGGAAAAGAATTTCTCTAAGACACTTAATTTTTAGTCCTTCGTAAGTTTTGTTGGTTGTTTTTCAACCTTTAGGTAATGTGCCTTCATCATGTGTATCTGTGAAGATGGCACATGTTCGTGTCATGTAAGTTTTTCATGGCTCCTTAAGAAATATCGTTGCCTTTCCAAATGCAATTGCATTAAAAATATGCAAAGCCACCAAGCCACAATTTCCAGCAGATGGTTTGTGTTTTGTGGGGAGGAGAAAGGCCAGGAGACAGTACTGAAAGAGACTATTTTTATTTTTAAACCTGTAACCACTGGCCTTTTGAGCAAAGTAGCCTCTGATAAATCTTGTTTTCCCTAAATTACTTCTGGTTCTGTGAGGAATGGCCTCTGCAAAATAGTGTCTGAAAAGATCCACGCTTTTTTCCTTCTGTTTTTAAACAGTTTTAGACCTTTCCTATTGCATTTTTTAAAGTGTTGGGAGATACTATATGTATTTGTTGTTGCAAAATAGCTGGCTCTAACATCATTTGCATCTAGAAGAAAATATATCTATTTGCAGGCAAATAACTAGTTCTACTTCAACTGTGATATCTGAAGCAGATATCTGAGAGGGAGTTACGACTGCATCTTCTCTTGTCAGGTTGTATGCTGGTCAACAGTGCTGGCACTTTGCATCAGATTGATACAGAACTCCCTAGTAGTATTTGACCACCCATCACATTTTGTGTTCCTGTTACTATTTTAAAAAATGTGGCAGGCGTCAATAAACACTGGGTCACGTTGAATGTTGTCCTGTGCAAGTCTTTTCAGTCTCGCGTCTCACCCCGTGGCCAGGGTTGCAGCGGGCGGGTGCAGTGCTGTACAGCTGGATGAAGGGTGGTGGCACTGCACAGAGGTGACGCAGCTCTGTGGCCTCCACGGTCAGGGAGAGCTCTGTTTGCTGCCATCAGCTTGGCACATTTCCTTGGTCACTTCCTGCTATTTTGAAGTTATTTACCTTGCTGGTGACCCTCTTCTTGAAATGCCTATTTGTTTTCATGCTCCTGTTGAACCAGATAACATTCTCACGATTCAATTGTTGTCTGATAAGTTTTATTTTTAACAGTGTTCACATCCTCCCCCTGCTACTTTTCCAGCCTGAGTCCCGGAGTTTTCTCCTGCACTTGTGGAAGCGGCTTCTCCCCAGTCCCAGTAAAACTGCAGCTGAATGAAATCCAGGACATTTTCACTCATTTTTAAAAAAAGTGCTGTGAACTTTTTTTATTCTTTTGCAGTATGATGAATAGTGGGAATTCTGTTCCCTGCCTCCCATGTCAAAGACGTTTTCTAGCATGGGGGTCTTGGATTTGCCTTTTTGGGTTAAAGGGTGAAGAGAAATCTAGATATTTTTCTACTTTAAATGTTTTTTTTTTACCCTGAGGACTGCTTAGAGCATGTGGTGAAGACCTAAGGAAAGCAGAGGGGTTTCTCTTCTGAGCATGCCCCCCACTGAATCAGGGTTTGCAGGGACGGCTTAAGAAGAAGCTGGCCATTGGCCATCCAGCTGCCAAGGACTTGTCTTTTCTCTGAACTCTGACTAAGCTTTCTCTAAGCAAATATGCTTGCAGTAATTGTTATCTTACAGCTATTTAGCGGTCTCTTTCCTCCCCCACCTACCCAAAGGGATATGGCTAAATATACTTGCACTGACAATTCCCATGACTCTGGAGAATGCATCTGATACCAGAGGTTGCACTGAAAATTACAAAGTAGCAGGACAGTGGAAGAGAGGTTAGTAAAAATTGATTCCCCTTTCCCATATAATTTTGCCTCTGTGGAGTACTTCCACTTCAGGGAGTGGTAAAACTCCCATCCTATTTCAAAAAGCATATATATATATATATATTTTAATCTGTCTTGTGGAAAGAGGGGATAATTTAATCTGCACATGATTATTTTAAATAATGCTGGAGATGCTAAATAAACTACACTAGTCCTACCACAGTTATCAGCAATTCTCACGTGGTGGCAAACCCAGTCAGTGCCAGGGTGCAGGACACCCACAGTGGTAAATCTTCCTGCTAGAGCTGAGAGAAGAGGCAGGTTGTGGTCCCGGATCTTAGCCAACACCCTGGAGACTGGTTTAGAGGGAGGAAATCAGAGTGAGGCTTCCTAGTCCCGAAGTTTTGGGAAGGTGTTACTCTGGCTGGCTCTGAAGTCTATTGTATGGGTGGCTAGTGAGAAGCATGAAAAGGATGACCTTGTAGTCCAAGCTAATTGAGCTCTGAAGATCAGTTGTGATTGCATGTAGCTGTTCTTAGTTCCTTTAATTTTTGCCATTTTCTCAGCTGGTACCTGCAGAGCATCTTGTGCTTTAACAGCTCAGAGTAGCAAAATCAGAATGGCGATTTAAACTAGAGCACTTAGTGGGAAAGAGATCTCCAAACAGTAGAGACAGTGCATTTAAACAAGGGTTTCTGTGACTAAATGTGTCCCTTTTTCCCCAGCTGTGTCAGTCTGGTTAATAAAAAATACTATCTCCCCTTACAAGCTGTGCCTCTCTGCCACAGCTGTTACTGTTTAGTAACTTCCAGGGCTGTGGGCTTAGAACATTTTCCTGGTCCCTGGTGCCCCATGAGCTATGAAGCATTGCTGCTGCATGATCTTTCAAGCACCGTAATGCTGCTGTAGGCAGCACAGAAGGTTTCTCAGCTGAGGAAATCATCATCTGATTTAGCAAAGCAGCAGCAGAAGGGATGGCCCAACTTGGAAGAGGTCCCCATTTGCCCTATAGAACTGCTGGTGGTTGTGGTGAGCAGGTTTTGTTACGCTTATCTGTTAAAAGGATGTGACAGCAATAAGTCAGAGCAGACCTGGACTCGCACAAGAATCAACCACAGGACAGTGGTGTGGGCTCCAGAGCGTGATGGACAAGTTTGCCCAGCAGTGAGCACAGAGCTGCCCTCTGCCCAGTGTGTGCTGTGACCAGGCATATCATCCTGCCGGTGTGGGAGGACCCAGGAATCAGCTGTGGAGGTTGATGCAGAAAGCTGAGAGTGGGACCCCAAGCATTTCTGCATTTAGGGGTTACAACATGGAGCCACGACCACCCTTGGCAGGTTTGCCTTTGCTCCTGGCAGAGGGGATTGATTTCACAGCTCCCATCGTGATGCTGGGCAGAGGGACCAGAGCCATCCTCCATGCAGCCTTCTCTTCCAGACCAGAGCATTACACAGGTAGGTGTGGGAGCTGTGTGAGGGATGAGCCGGCAGCAGAGCAGTAAAAACCCTGCCCTGGACAGTAATGAATCCCAGTTTTGGAGCAGCACTTGTCCAAGAACTGCAGATTGAGTGGAATTGTGCATAAAGGGGGCATTTTGCTCCATTTTCACCATCAGTGGTGGCCTGGCTGAGGTGTTTGCATGCCTGGGCTGCTGGGTGATACAGCATTCAGAAGTGCCCGTCTCTTAGGTGTGGGTGTTTGGGAGGGAAGCCCTCTGGGAACTGAGGGTGCAACCCGTGGGTGCTGCAGCACCCAGTACTGTAATGCCTGCAACTTGTGAGCACTTAAAGATTCAAATCCCTCCAATGCATGGAAGCAGTGAAAAAAAAAGAAGTTAAAATGTTATAAGTTAGGATGGTGCAAATGGGCACTGGCAGGAGTTGTTTGCCCTTGCACGGCAGCCCTTGCAGCTGGAGCCAGGAGGAGCAGGATCTCATTCTGCCTTGGCACGGGGCAGTCATTCACGCATCTCCTGCGCCCCAGGAGCCTGCCCAAGTGCCTTGCTGCACTGTAAGCACAGGCACATCCTGGACCCAGGTACGCAGGTGGTGATGGCATCGCCAGCTTTACAGGAGGCTGAGACAAAGACTCCTGGGGATATCCATTGGGGTAGGCAGGCTTGCCACTCCTCATGGGGTGAACCCCCTAGTCTCTGCTGGCTACTGCTGTAACGCATCCCACCTTCCTACAACAAACTGCTGGTTTGGTCCCAATTTTAATTTCACTTCCTTTCAGTGAGTGAGTCTGTCCCCACAGCTCCACCGCTGTGGCTGCTGCCCTGCCTGGGTCAGCCATAGCTCCAAACTCTGCTTTCACAGTGAAGAAAAACTGCTTTTGTCTTTTTTTTCTTTTCTTTTTTCTCTTAAGTAACTGGAGGAGAGGCAATTAGGAAAACATAGATGTAGAGCATCTGCTCATGGTATGACTCAAACTTAGTAGCATCGTTCTCACAAGGGAGCCGGCTTCGGCTGGGCTGCAGCACCATAGTAATCTCCAGTCCCCAGCTGCCCTGCCCAGTCCTCTGCCAGCTGTTTTGCACCATGGCATTGCTGCGTATCAGTCAGGAGTGTGCAAAGTGGGAAATAAAATCAATGCTATAGCTGCTATTGCATGAGTCTCTGGGCTTGTTTAACTTAGTTGCATCTCGCCTCTCATCAAACGCTTCTGTGCTCAGCCCTGGGCTGTTTTACAGAGGCTGCCTGTGATGGACTTGATAGCTCTGAAAAATACATCTCCAAAATCATATTCTCAAAGAGCTTAATAATGGTCTTACCTAAGACTCAAGGTCTTTGTCCACCTATCCGCTGCCACCCACCCCTCACCACCATCTGCTAAGCTGTTGGGATGAGCCCCCACAAGCCATCCTGAGGAGGTGAATGGCCCTGGGTGAGCCTCAGCAGCCTCAGGCAATGTCCTGCATGACCGGAGGCACACATCCCAGCTGCTCTGAGACCTCAGGGTCTGGAGGGGCCTGCTGAGCCTATGGCCAAGGTGTTGGCCAGACCTAATGGCAGAGATAAGAAAGGACCATTAGTGTGGAAACCTGAAAACAAATGCAAAAACTTTTGAAATCCAGGAAAACTGCATAACACTTCCATATTTACTCTGAAGGGGAAAGGGGAAAAAAAAAAGAAAAAGAAAAAGAAAAAAGAGAGTGATGATTCACATTTGGCCAAAACCTCAGGCTTGGTCAACCTGCCAATCATACTATTTCTAACCACTTGCAAAGCGCCTGAGAGGACTTGCTGTTTCCCTGTAGTGGTACTGTGAAGCAGTGTCTCCTGATCTCCCTTGGGAAACGCCTGCCTTCCTCCGCAGGAGGACCCTGCTGAGCCCCAATAAAGTGAGGAAAACGCACCCAGAGGTTGTCTGTCAGGGACATGGTGCCAGTCCAGGTGAGGTGGCTCTGCCTGGGAACGGTCTGGTCAGAACATAACCTCAGATAGATGTTGTGGCGTGCAGTGATAGTGGGTTGCTTTTGATTTACTCCACAGTACTTCATGCCAGCTTTGACACTTACCTCGCCTTTAAGTGGATGCCCTGTGTTCATCACTGTGCTGTGTGGCAGCACATCACCCCATGCTCCGTGCAAGGGAGAAAATGCCTATTGTTAAGAGATGCCAGAGGCTTCTCTTAAAAGAAGAAAAAAAGAAAGGAAGAAGAAGAAAAAAAAGACATCTGAACTGACGTTCAACAGGTGAAGGAAGCAACTTAGCAGACTTAGCAGCTCATCTGTCTTTAGAGAGTTTTCAAAAGCTCACTGCAAACACTTCTGTTTCATAGCTTACGCTCCTTTATCTATGAGAAACTAAACACTGGCTAATTTTTTAATCAGTTCCCAACAAGATGGTTTTCTCTGTAGCCCAGGCTGGCAACAGGATAATTATGTCTTTAATTTAAAATCAAGTATCAATGCAGAAAGTTGTTCTGATTTCTCTTTCTTCAAATGTTGTATTTCCCCTTTTACTTAGCTCCCACACTGTTGGTCCTCACCTGCAACATGTCTCCTTGATCTGGGAAGGGCTGATTACTTAAATTTTAGCTCTCTGCTTGCAGTCCTGGTGCATGGACATCACAGGGGTAGAGCCAAGCTGGTGCTGTGATGGGAGCAACGTCTGGCAGCAGTGATGTAGGTGGGAGTGATTTTTTTCTTGGAGCGGTGGGTAGGGGCTGATTGACATGTCCTGTGTCATGGTAATGTGTGATTTTGGCACCTAAGCAGTTGGGGTACTCCATGGAAAAGAAGACATTTGGGCTTATCCTATTCTAGTGATTAGTTATGGGGACAACTAACAGTCACCGGTGTAGGACTAGGTCAGGGATGCCCTTCCTGAGGAGTGCTGTCATGAGCAGGTGTCCTCCCTGCCCTCTTCTTGCCTGGTACACTTGCAGGTACCCATGCTGCATGCACCGTGCAGAATGTCCAGCATGGTGAGCATGTACCCCAGGAGGACCCTGCAGCCTGGCACTGCTCTCTGCTGAGCAACGCCTCGTGTCTTCCTGCACAGCAAAGAGTTGAATGGACATTTTCCACAACAACGAGGTATCAGTAGCCACTTTCATACCCGTTCCCTGTCAAATAGTCATGCAGGTTACACTTAGTCTATTATTTGATGCCTAAACCTTTTGACCTAGTGCTTAAGACTGTGAATTCTCCTCCTCTTTTTCCTGTCCCAAATTCAGGAATTGCAATTCTAAGCCTGATGCCCCTTTGGTTCTAGCCTCAAGGTAGAGCCAAGAACAGGTGTAGAGCAGGGAGCACATCCTGCTTTCCCTCCTATCCAGAGCAGCCATGCAGCTGGTTGGGCTCTGTTCTCTAGGAAATGCTGAGTTACAGGTCATCTTCAAAAATCCATTAGAAATGGAAATAATACTGGGGGAAAAAAGGGAATGATGAAGAAATATACAGTTTATATACAGGGTTTTGAAGGCAGGGACCTCCTCTTCCTTGTCCAGTTCACATCCTGGCTAAAGAGGTGCATGTGCCCGCCCAAAAGCCAGAATTTGTTACCTCTGTTGAACATTTTCTCCCCTTTGCAAAGCTGTCTTGATTTCTGAGTACATTTTAAGTAAATTCTCTGTTGAGTTATTAATTCTTTCAACACATCTGAATGAACTTAACTAATGTGATCGTAAATTCAAGCACTTGGAGTATCAGTACTTGACCCTAGATGTATTTATTATTAATATTAAATACCATGGGTGGTTCTTGCAAACTTTTCTTTCACTTTTAAAACTGGCAGTTCATCAAAATTTTATATAAGGTTGGGACCTATAGTATTCTTGCTGCTATAAATATGCTAATATCATAAGCCAAACATTTCCCCCTTTATTGTTAGTGTATTTCCTTTGCTTAGTCTCTGTGAACGTGCCCAGGGAGCACATGAAAATTGTTGGAGTCTCAGTTTCCTTTCATTCCCCTTGTCAGCAAGTTATGGCCAGAAGATGTAGACGAGGACATTTTGGAGGAGGTGAGGGCTTCCCCAGCCTCTGCAGATGGCATCTCTCCAGATAGAGCACCTGTGCCAACACCCTGACCAGCAACACCCTGTCCAGCAGGCACAAAGGGCAAGGGGCTGTTTAAAAGACTTCTCCCCTAAAAACTTAAGACTCAGTCTTTCCATTTGCTGTGTCAGCTGCTGATCTCAAGGACTTTGTGCTGTTTTGTGCTCCATCTCACGAGAGGTGAGGAATAGGTAAATGTGGATACCTTTTGCATTGTCCCTGGTCTGCCTGAGGCTATGGCGGGGCGGGCTGGGGGGGC
>NW_010414386.1:35405-40155 GCF_000710305.1 Buceros rhinoceros silvestris
TGGGCTGGAGAGCATTCCGGCAAGCTGTTGCAGCAGGTGAACCTGACTTACACCATCTGTGAACTGCTTTGCTGCACAGATTCTGTCTGTGGCAGCAGAGACCTAGGAGCATCCCCATTCTCAGTGCCACCCCTGGGCTGCTGCATGACTTGGACTGCTTTTCCCAGACCTATCCTGAATGCCCCTTAATAGCCTTGGAGTGGCATGTTACTCCAGGGACGTGTGTCAGAACAGGACACCACAACCTGCCCAACGACAGTGAGTTTGCATGTGCCACAATCCAGGAAATTATTGACATTAATGACATTACTTGTCAGGTTTAGTGGGGGCTCCAGAGTTGAACAGGTGGGGACACAGAATGCTCTTTGCTTGAAGAAAGACTCTTGCACATCACGCTTAAACTGCGAGAAAGATCCAGGGCATGGCTGTTGTTTGGACACCAAGCAAGACTACAGCTTGAATGCCATTCGGCTGTGTACTTGCAGTCTTAAATCACACTTGCAATGGAGAACCTTGTGCAGTCGTAGCCATCTATCCCATCATTCCAGATCACCTGATACTCTCAAGCAGCTGGTCAACACTTCGGTTGCACATTGGAAGAGATCGTTTTCAGTGTGCATTTAAGATGAAATCGCTGTACAAGGCTGCTCAGTGATGCCACTGTGGCATGTGCAAGTTTCCTGTTAGACATGTCTCAGGACCTAACGTTCCTGTAGACTATCTAGTATGACTCTTGGACAGAAAGTAGTAGCAAAGTCTTTCAGAACTTTTATTTTCATTCTCTGCAGTAATTAATTGCACATATTAGGGCATACACTTGTCCTTTCAAGTATCAGAAGAAAGATTACAAGAAAGGTTCAATAAATCAAACAAGGAAGTGTTGCCACCAAGTGGTACAAGCTGTGTTAGGCAATGGCTCATAATTTATAGATCACAGTGATGTATCTGAGACACCCCGATGTATTTATAAAAAGATTATTTTTTGCTTTGTTTCTCTTTTTCTTTTCTGATGCGTTTTACTTCCAGTGGTGTTAAATGATTATAGTAGTGCCGATCTCCATAAAGTTGTGGGATTTATTACATTCCTCTTTCAGCTTCTTCTGGAGCTGCAGGCAGCAGAGAGGCAAATATGAAGGGTCTCCTGGGTGTATGGGAGTCTTCGGGCTGCCTTTGACACACTTCCCTGTCTTGTTGGGATGTAGCGTAGTGGTGCCGCAGGGGAGTGTACCCCCCAGGCCCTGACGACAGGCTGAGGAGTGTCCCAGCCTGCCCCTGTCATTTCCAGCACAGCCCTTCCTGAGTGACTTTGACACTTCTGAAATCATCTGCACATTTATATGGTTTTTAATGGCAGTGACATGTGTGCTATGGTGTTTTGTTTTTCAGCCAGAGTACTAAGTACGCTGTACTTTAGCCTCATGTTTTTCTTCACTGTGCAGGAGCCGAACAATGCCCTTTGCTTCCCTGCTGCTTAGAAAGCCTAGATTGCGGGGTCGGGGGGTGCGGAGCGGGGAAGAGAATTTTTGTGGAGATGAGACTGAGTCGCTTCTTTATTATTTCTGTTGTGAATCACACAACACTGTTCTTGAGAGGTGCCTCTCCCACGGGGACAGGGCTTCCCAGAGCTGCTCAGGGAATGAGGCAGCAGCAGGCGAAGCGAGGGATATAGAGGCTTGTACACACACACACAGAGCACACGCCAGGGGTGCGGGGTCTGCAGGTGTCGTACCCCTCTGCCTCCCAAGCAGTGTGGCTGCTGGCACCAACAAAAGCACTGATGGAACGGTCCTTTTGGAAAGGCATGGGTGGTGCAGGAGCCTGGAGAGCTGGAAGTCATGGGGAGCCCTCCTATAGGAGGCAGCATGGGGTGGGGTTGGTGCATGGATAAGTTGAACACCTGGAATAGGAGCCCAGTGGAAAAGATTTAGGTCAAAAAGATGCTTTTTCAAAGCTGACATCTTGTCTCAGCAGACACGGCTTCTTAGCTTTCTTTCAACAACCTCTCCTTCTCTCTCTGTCCTTGGATAATTGCCTTTTGTTTCTTCGAGTGAAAGCCTGAAGTACTCCTCATTTGTGTTTTTTCTTTTTTAAACATTGTCAGTGTTGCCACCATTCTCTTTAGACTGAGCAAATGATGGCAAAAGGCAGCAGCAGTCACCAAGCTCCTTTTATCCCAGGTTTAGTCTCTGTTAACTACAAATCACAGCAGAGAAGTTAAATTAATGCAGCTGATCCCCTGAAAGGAACCCCGAGAAGGGAATTGGCAAATGTATGTGTTAGAGAAACCTGACGGGAGAAAAGGTCTCAAAAAATCTTGCCTCATAACTTCCAAAGCTCTTACAAGTGTGAGTGTGAATACATTTCAATTTTATCATCTCACATTATAAAAAGAAAAAAATAAAAGAAGGAAAGCGGGATGTTAACCTGAATAACACCTAGAATTGTTACCCAGAGGGAAAAGATTATAATTAGGGTATCAGATCTATCTAAAATATGTCTTATCAGGAGCAGGGGAACTTGCCTGAAATGGCTTATGTTTTACTCTGTTATACAGAGGAAGTTTAACTTGACCTTTTGTGAATATCTAATTCCTTTCCCATGTGATGGCTGCTCTTCAGACATCACACTTGCATATGATTCTTCTTATCTTTACTGTTACTCCTTTAAAAAAATAATTAACACAGGCAAATCAAGCAGACCTTTTGATACAGTAAATTCACTAGCAGATGAAGTAATTGTTTTGGAAATTATTACAGCAAAATAAGATTCTATTTATTTTCCAGCGAGGTTTTGCAGGTAGAAGAGGCCAAATCTCTGAAACAGTTGTTTATACAAGGTTATACCTGTCTTACATCTTGTTGTACCTACATTTGTAAGCAGAATATATACTTTTTTCCTATTAAATTCTTTCTCCTACTGAAGAGATGGAAATGTAAATAGAAAAGTCATAAAAACATATGAAAGTGAAACACAAAGGAGTCACTGGACAACTTTCTATGACTTCAACTAAAACTGTCTAAAAGATCAGTTTCAAGCAGGGTGTTTGGCAACTTCTTAGAACCAGCTTATTTTTACTGAAGCTTTACAAGGGCCAGAAAACCCTAGTTGTTTCTACTTTTGTTTATGGGCTTAACAGTGGCTGCAATGAAGGTGTTAAATCTCTAGTGAATACCGTGCTGTATCTCTTTGACAAAACCAGAAACAAACAAACAAAAAAACCCAGAGAAAAAACCCCCAAAGCTGAGTTATGTTTGGTTGAGCAGAGTGCGTACATTTTGGTGAACAAAACTGTAGACCAAATATTATAGGGCTATAGCAAGGTGGGAACGAATCTGGAGCCAACTTAAAAAAAAAAAATCTGGACCCAAATTAAAATGGTTGTGAGCAACAGGCAACCCACTGAGGCAGGAGGTGACAGATGTGTCACAGTGTGCCACGTGCTGGGATCATCATTTTTGGAGGTGCATCCCTCTCCTGCTGGATGCTGGAAGAAGCTGCACACAATCAATCCATCGGGGACAAGGGGTGGAGGATTGGGTTTGCACTGCTGACCTATACGGTGACTGAATTGGATAAATAGTCTTCCAGGCTAACTCTCCAGGAGCCTGGAGACGAACACCTCCAGAGCACAACCCATGTTTTGCCTGCCCTGAATCATCTCTGACAGTGCCAGCAGCTCCCACCAGTGAGGCCGTGGCAGCATGCACTGGGAGTGCCCACCGAGGCCAGGCAGAGAGCCCAAGCCCTGTTCTGTCACTGTCTGTGTCTGCAAGTCTTACAGAACTGCAAGTAAGGGTTAAACCTTGGTAATGACCTCTGAGGAGCAGCAAAGAGGAACAGATTCTGGCCCTGATCCTGTCACTTTATTTATTTGTTTGTTTTTGCAGCTGTTTTTGAAGGAAAGGGAAAATTTTTCATGGGGCATTAAAACTGAAATACCTAAACTCCATACCCTTTTGGTATGTTAGATAAGGCTTAAACATTTAAATAATTGAGCTATAATCTACTGTCAGCCTCGAACTTCAAATTAGTAAAAAAATATATTAAAGGATTATAAAATAATTGTCATGTTAGAATTACAGAGCATGACCATCACTGCAGAGAGACCTTCCCGCACGCTCCTCACGTGCACTCAGTGAACACGTGCACATTGGAGAACTCTTTCCACACTCCTGATTTCACTGCTGGGACAGCACACGGCAGCAAAGGATGTGATCACACAGAGCTACTGCTAGTTTTCAGAGATACCTCAAGCACTTGTATCGGGAGGAAGAAATGGCCAACGTTCATAAGTTCCTCAGTTTTCTGTTTTTTTTTTTTTTTTCTGCCCCCATATTAATTGTTTTAGGGAATGTCCCAGCTTCAAGTCCCCTACCCAGAAATCTCTTTTTTTTACTTTCTCTACTTTGTCGTGATCTAAGAAGCATCTTCGTGGTTTGCTACTGATTAGCTGTGACAGTAGCCTGGTTAATGGTGTCACAGGGCTGCTTCTCCATCAATAGCTACCGGCACGAGCTGACCTTCCAGTTTTCCAGATGCAACATTTCCTTGGATGGTGTGGGAAAAGTCCAGGAAGACAAATGAGCACCTGCAAAGAACACATGCAACTGCAACACTCTGCAGCCTTGTAGTAGAGAACTGTGAAAACCTTCCTAAACCACACGTAATGCTCCACTAGAAAATGAGGTCTTTCCGTTTGCCATTTGTCATCGCTGCCATCGCCCTCCTTCGCCCTCTCCTTACACATTCC
>NW_010414386.1:40263-60986 GCF_000710305.1 Buceros rhinoceros silvestris
CTCGTGCCCGTGCAGCACTGGCTGGAGGGGACCTGGAAAGGCCGGGGCTCTTCTTTAAGCACATTGCTGCTGCTCATCTATCACAAGAAGAATGGACTTGTAATGGACTCCAGGTGTATCCACTGCGGTGGGGTCAGGCTTTGAAACGCTCATGCTGCGGCGTGGGGACTCGCTGGAGCAGCGCTATTGATTTTGGTGGGATTGCTACTGAGAATAACGGCTCTGCAAAGCACAGGAGTGTTTTGTCTTCCTCCAGGACAATATGGCTCAAGTGTTTTCCTGAGCAAAAAGGAAAGTCTGGGTGCAGACCCACTTTGGTGCAACTGGGGAGCAGGGGATGGAGGTGCCAGGTGGCACTTTTTCCTCCTTGCCCCATCCCCAAGGAGCCTTACAGCTACACACGATCTCACTGGCTTCAACCAGGTGCTGTGATCAAGGAGGCGGTGGAAGGATGGTAGCTGTGTAGTGAAGAAGTTGCTTCTCCCCATTCTCAGCACAGTCTCCGGGACAGTGGGGCCCTGGTGCCTGCTGTCTCATATGGGTCACATATGCAACCTTTCATTAAACCTCTGAGAGCCATCAGTGGGTTGTAACCAGGACAGGGCCCTCACCTGCACATGGGGATACAACATATGTGCCAGCTCAGCAAGGGATGCAATGGGAGATCAGGTCTATGCATCATGTGAGGAGACAGGGGCTATGTGTGGAGATAAATTCATGTAGATAAAATGATCAAATGTAGACTAAACGTAGATAAATTAGTATCTAAATAAGTTAGGAAAAGTGTTTCCTCTCTTTAGAGAATAAATTCAATGCCAAGATGCCAAACTGGGCAATGGAATGGGGCCCAGTTACATTGCCTATATATTGCTCTCCGTGTTTTTCCTCAGAGATAATTTTGACATGACAAAGTCTATAAATAGAACATACAGAGCAGAAAAATACAGGAAGGAAAAGGAAAACTCTAATAAATTATATATCTTAAAAGGATCCATGTAGAGAGAGGAAAAATGTACCCCCAACAACAGGAAAGAAGCTTGTGCTGAATATTATAAATTCACACAAGAAAAAAGGTTCTTACTTCTTCTCTCAGTGTGGGAAAACATAAAGGTTTTGGTACTTTATACTTCAGTGGGGAAAAGGTCGAGACTGCTTTTGCTGTATTGTGATCAAAAAAATCGCGCTGTTAAATAGGGCCCCTGCTTTCCTGCAGCCACAGATTGCAGAGCAATTGCTTCTCATTCAGCCTGTCCAAAGGTTTGTCTGCTGAGAACCTGGCACTAAACTAAACAAAAAGTATTATTTAACTTAAACCAAAATACAGCAGTCTCGTCCTGAACGCCTACTGCTGTGAGTTGCAGACAAATCAGGGACTCCAGGTTTGATTTTGTGTGGGCGAACCCAGGGGATGTCTTTAGATACCAGCATGATTTGGCTTGTGATGAGTTGTGGCAATCCAAATTTGCCAGAGATGGCAAACACGCCCTGGGCAAGCAAAGTTTTGGGGCTGTCACAATGCTGGGGACCACATTGTGTCCTGCAGAGAGCTCCCCACCAGCCCACCCTTCCCAAATAGTCCTCCCCAGGCAGATGCTGTAGGAAATGCTACCTGATGGTTTTGCACATGGCCTCTGAGGGAACGCTGCTTGCCCTACGGTTTTTGCTGAGAACTGTGGAGAAAGGGACCTGAATTTGAATGAAAGATGCAATAGCATGAAGATGAAATTGTGTTTTCCAGCCTCCAGGCCAGTGCTTCAAAACTCTCCTGCTTCCCTTTCTAGTAAACAGGTAGGAAAAAAGACATGCAATATAAATTCTCTTGCACACAGAGCGAAGGATCATGCCGTTTTTACAGTCAAATTTGAAGATGAATTAGTCTTTGAGATACCGTCTGTTCAAGGATTATATTGTTAATAACCTAAATTTGACACACATTTTTTCCCCCTTCAGTCACTACCTGCAAAGCCTCTCTGAAAATTATCTCTTATGAAGCTGTGTCATTAATGGCTTCCTGTGAGGTTTCTTTTGGAAGCGGCGGAAAGGTAAATAAAAATGAATTAATACAGCGTTTTGGGTTTGTCGGCAAAATATGCAAATGTCTCACTGACAAAGCCTTAGTAGCATTAAAGGCTTTCAGATCCGATCCTCAGAGGCTCTGCTTGTGGAATCACAAGCCTTTTAGGCAACCTTTAAGTTTGCTTACTTGTAATACACACATGCACGTTCTCTCTCTCCCTCCCTCCCTAATGTCCTCTTGGACCAATTCCCTCTGGTGCAGTTTTCAGCTTCACAGTTCATGAATTTTATTTTCAATCAATAAATAAACCTATTATCAAGTTTTGTATTCTCATCATATATCGTCATTTCTCATAAACCATTTCACCATATGGGTCAGCTTCACTGAGCACGTGCCACTCACCTTTATGTCTCAGCAGAGGGCTGCTGATGTGTACAGCAGAGGTGTACAGATGGGATGTGTATGAGATCTAACCGGGTTTCAGTTCTAACTAATAATTATGAATAAGCCAGTGCTACGATTCATTATTATTGTTAACAACGATAATAATAAACAACAACAACTATGTTGAGCTACTGATCCAGCATTTTGGTACTCTTTGAGCTCTGTGACATCTTCTTGGAGTTCGGAGCAGAGGTTTGCCTTGCCCTTCCCCAGACCCACCTGCATCATCAAAGAAAGTGTTATTTCTGATGGATATTTTAGACAAATAAAGAAAAGCTTCCTGCGTGCTCCTTACAAGGTTATCAAGTGCCCACTTGAAATTATAAAGGGAATAATTTTAAGAGCCAGTGACCTACCAGGATGAACTCCTCCTAATTGCTCATGCAGATTTCTTTAGGCAATATTAGTGTGGGCAGGGCATGGAAAGGCAGTGGTGGTCAGGTCCTTGGGCAGATACTGATTTGCGCCTTGAATTTTATCTGTCAGCCCAGGCAGAGTATTAACTGCTGGTGTCATACGCAGTTATCAAATGATAGTATTACAAGGTCAACTGACAAATAATATTCCTAAATAAAGCCTCCAAACTGCCTACTTTGCTAACCTCTGACAGCGTGTAATCTTGTATACAAATGAAAAAATGAGTGTCTCAGTGACCAAAAAGGGTAGAAGCAAGCACAAGGTCAAGGAAGTTGGAAGTAAATGCTAAGTACACTCTCATAAGCACAGGAAAATCCAGCAGTACTTTAAATTTATCCTGAATACACCTCAATTATTTAATCTTCACTACTAACACTACTATGGGGTAGTAGGTGTGATACTACTACTACAGTACACCACCACTACTTCTGAAGCTAATACAACTACTACTGCTAAGAGTAGCAGCATCATTACTAACTAGTATCACTACACACTCCTAGTTAATTAGAAGTGTCTTGGGTTTTAGATCCATTTACTTATCAGTCTCCTCAATGTTTTTTTTTTTCTCTTGGAAGCAGAGGAGAAGATATTTTGAGCCAAAGCAAGAATCTCTCAGAGTCATTTGGGGTTTCCCACTTCCAAGGCAGACTCCGAGGAGAGCTCTTTCCACCTGCAACAGTGGCTCAGTTACAGAGAGTCTCTGTGAGGAAGGAATGTTTCTGTTCATGGTCTAAGTAAGGGTCTAGGATAGTGTAGTGGATTGACTTAGTTTGAAAAAAACCCTCTTGTCTGTATCGTAAGATGACTTTGGGTAACACGACTAAATGCATAGCTAGGTAACAAAATCTGTGTCTCTGCAGCACCACAAAGCTGAAGCTGTGCTTGTTTGAGACAACGCGCTCCTCAGCACCATGCAGTTAAACCAGTGGAAGAGCATTGGAACTTTTCCTTTTTTCTTGAGTCTGGTATTGAGCCACTGGTGAAGTTAGTATTTGTGAATTTTGGGAAAATTGTTTTCATGGTGTGATTTCTGGTCATATGGATTGTAGTACTGTGATGATGTGAACCAAAGGAGGAGAGAAGGCAGGTGCTCTGCAGACAATGCTGAAGTTAAAGAACATCTCCTATCTCAGCTGTCAGTTCCCACCCTCTCCTCCCACGAATACTTCCTCCGAAGTGCGCTGCTGATTCCTGTAAGTACCACTCACCTGCTGCAGGAGGACATGGAGCCAACATAATAATGAAAATATACTTTTGATCCTTCACAGAACCTCACTATTTGCTCACAAAAATATGCTGGAAATCATAGTCAGAATCTTATGACAAATAATTCTGCTACTAGTTTTTTTTCACATTTTTTGTTCACTTCTTACTGTTCCTAATTTGTCTAATCCTATCTCTACAATTGCACAATATATGGCGTAGATTTTGTACTAGTGCCAGCAAGGTCACTGTTTCAACAGGGTCTTACGGTCAGAAGGGAAGGTTACCGTCACCTGATCAGATTTGTTCAGAAGAATATCTCTTTTCTGTTTGAGGGTGATGGTGTACAACTTGCTCTCTGATGGGACATTCTAAGGTGTGGCCAGTCCAGCAGCCGATTCCTTAAAGGTGTTTGATAACTTGGATTGTATCTATAACTTTATATGGCACACTTGAGACTAAACCATTATTTCTTTGACTGTGGGACTCCATGGCTGCAATGTATCTTTATGCCAATGACAACAGTGTTTTAGCTGCAGATACCAGCAATGAGATAACTCTAGCAACTAAATTTTTTTTTGTCTTTCTACTTTTTTATTTGTCTAAAAAATACGTGATAGTTTCACTTCCTCTTAACTCTTTCATCGTAAATCATGTGAGCAATCTTTTCTTCCAAACAGGGAAGACATGCTCCAACTATTTCTTTGTACCATTATAACTCTTATCTTTAAATTATGCTTCTCTGTATTGACCTACCATTTTTGCAAGTTATTTTTTTTGAGCAGGTCTGTACTGGCTGCTACAGGGTCAAGGCCTTGAAAACAAGCCAAACTGATTCAGGGGCCCCTTTCCTTTGTTTCAGTGGATGTTTGCCAGAACATCTAAGTGCTGCAGCAGCACTGACTGTGCTGAACTCTCCCAGAACAACATCTCTCTCACTGTACATGGACTACTGTGTTTCTGATTTGAAGGTGCAAGGGAAGCAACCACGGGTGTATACAGGACATAAGCGAAAAGCTCCAGAGGGTGTCGATTAGAAGGCTCCCTCGTGTCTACCTTGGGTGTGCTATGAGGCAGGAGACCTAAAGTTAGTTTCCTGAAGGACATCTTTGACCTCTTCTGGATCTCAGTGTGTTTGATGCATAGATTTTGAACACGTTCAAGACAGACTGTTGGAATAATCTTTTTTTTTTCCTGCCCAAACTGAAGGGACCTCAATTATGTTTACAGCATTGAGGGAGATATTTTCAATCACAGAGGTAGAAATTCTAGCAAAATATACCAAATTTATATCTAATTTGCTGCTAGGATTCACTGCTGAGAGCCTTTTTCCTCACCCTGCTTGTGCAGGCTGCCATCTTTATATCCCAGCAAGTAAGCAAGAGGACATGGTGCGTGATTCATTCAGGCATACCCAGCAATCCCCGAGCCCACCCCCCATTGTTATCAATCTCCATGGAAAAAGTTGCTTCTCTGACATCAGTTAGTAGCGACACATACTCAGAGCAGGCATCTGTTTGCTGGAAGTAAGATCCCAAATGTCTTAATGGGATATTGGGAAAATTGTTGCAGTTGATGTAGCTCAGGCATACCCTGCAATCCCCGAGCCCATCCCCCATTGTTGTCAATCTCCATGGAAAAAGTTGCTTCTCTGACATCAGTTAGTAGCGACACATACTCAGAGCAGGCATCTGTTTGCTGGAAGTAAGATCCCAAATGTCTTAATGGGATATTGGGAAAATTGTTGCAGTTGATGTAGACCCGTCCTCTCCAGCACCTTGACCAAGGTGAGACTCTCTTGGTGTCCTTTGGCTGTACTTGTACAAGAAGAAAATGCCCATGCTGCCTTTTGACATGCGCCTTTAGGCAGTGCAGATGCAGCTCTTCTTGGAAGCTGTGGGACAGCACTATTGAAAATCGTATTTTTGCAATGCCTTTGTGATTTTGACACAATCAGAGATGAATAAATCAGAACCCTGTTCTCTCCCCATTCTCAGTGATCACATTCACTTTGGCAATAGAAACATGCTAGGCAAATGCAGATAAAAGCTTTTGTTTTCTCCAGAGGTGTTCTGGTTGTGACTCTGGGGAGGGATCAGGCCACTAATAAGTTATCGGCAAACCATCAGACCCGGTACTGCTAACTTCAGTGTATCAGTGATTCCCATCTCTCATCTCCACATGAAGCAACCTTAGGTTGCATTTATACAGCAGTCTGTGTCCTGATTTAATATCAATCTAATACAGATTGGTTAGAGACAGTCAGCATGGATTTACAAAAGGGAGGTCATGCTTAACAATCTTGATTCATTTCTCTGAGGAAGTGACAATGAGAGTGGACAGGGGTGAAGAAGGAGACATAATTTACTCGGGCTTGAAAAGGCTCTCAATACAGTGCCACATAACAGATTAATTTATAAGGTTAGCAAGTATGGGACTGATGGTAAAATACTCTATTGGATATAGAATTGGCTTGGTAACAAGGGCTTGGGAGTGGCAGTAATGGTTATAGATCACGCTGGGGAAGAGCTATGCACCCAGGGGTGTGTGTTTGAAGATATTGTGAAGCTAAAAAGGATGGACAAAGCCAAAAACAAAGGTAGTTTTAAAAAAGAGGAAAAAATGATGCCATACAGAAAATATGAAGGCTACAGCCTCATGGGAAGCAAATGGTCACATCAACATGCTATTGGAAATTTCAGGTAATCCTCACTGAAGAAAATTATCTGGGCACTGAAGGGGGCCAAGCCAGGCCCATCAGCTGCAGGTCTTGCAGCAGAGGCGGAAGTACACAGAACAGCAGGGACCTTTCCTTTTAAGAGGTAAAGAAGGCAAAAATCAGAGCTTGTTCAGAGTGCCAATGAGCAATAAATGGGAGGCATGTTCTCAGAAACTGATTTATCCTCCAAAGTCTAAGATCGCTGCGTCCTTGCTAAGGGGACAAATCACAGCATTTAGGGTGTGTTTTCAGCTCAAAGTAAATCTTTGGAAAATCCTAGTTCTTTCCATTTGCTATAATCTAAAGAGACTGGACTTGCTGAGCTGAAAACAGCTTTTGTCAGTACCCTGCAAGACACGGGCATACATGCTGTAATGAAGCAGAGAACTGGCCAGAAGAAAGAAATGAAATTGTAACTGAGGTACAGGAGAGCATGCAAAAGATGCTAAGAGCCCTCAGAGGATCATAGTACTGAACAGCAGTTGGAACCGGTTTCAGGGAATACTCACCTCCTTACAACGTGCTGAACTTTCCCATCTTTTGAGTGATATTCAGAGAGGGTCTGGGAAAGCTGTACTGGTGCTGCCATCAGGTAGCACTGCTGGTAGTTCAAGAAAATACAAGCTTCAACATCCAGCAGAGTTTTCATCTCAGAGTCCTTTGCTTTGCTATTAAAGACCCAGGCAGCCAAGCCCACTCCCCGAGAGCACGCGTGCAAAACCATAGTCCTCCCAGTCCTACCTGTGCCTCTGTCTCACTGCCCACCCGTCTTAAAGGCAGGAATCTCTGGAAGGATCAGACCATGCAGTTTGGGAAGACTGGAAGAAAGCACTTTTTAACTAAACAAAAAAGAGCTGCTCTCTTAGCATGTGAGTGGTGTGGCACAGGATTGGAAAGGAAACTTGATGCAATTATCCTGACTCTGTCTGCGGTTTGTGCTATAGGCTCTGCTTTGTTATTTGCTTATGGGTATTGGCTCAGAACTTTGGTCCTGTTCCTGAAGCCATTAAAGTCATTAGTCAAGCTCTCATTGATTTGAGCAGGACCAAGACTTGACTCTTTGTGGCTATTCAGAGGACACAGATAAACTTTTAAATCAATCAAGGGTGTAGACTCATTCTGCCGGGGTCATACGGTTAATACATTCTGTTCCTGTCATTTCCGCTATAAATCTGTGAATGCTTTTAAAGCAAGAGGAAAACCCGATTCCCTTCCTTTAGCAAGAAAATATTATGTCCCTTTTTATTACTAAAAAGACAGAGGTCCTTTTTCTCAGCAAAACTTGTAAAGGGAAAAGCAATCTCAGTACTTTCCATGTCTCTAGACTCAGTGAAAGGTAATTTGAGAAAAAGCACTGGGCAATAAAGTCTCCTATCTGCAAAGAGATGCAAACCTTCTCCCACTGACTTTCCGTAAGCCTTTATTGAGTCTTGATGATCGTTTTGCTTGGGCATTAAGTCGGTACTCATTGTACTATTGGAGTCTATTAAAAGATCCCTTATTTTCTGCACTGCATGTAGTCTACACAATTTCTACAAGATGGGAAAGATTTTTAACTTCCTACAAACGTAATCCTATTGACTTCATTTACATGGCTTTGGACTTGACTGACTAAGCTCTGTGATTTTATTTCTAGAGTGGGACACTTCTAGAAATGTGGTTATTTATATGAAACAATTCCAAACTACTCTGGGCTTTTGCTTTGTCAAAAGACCCACCTCACAGTGATTATGAAATTAAAAGTTGTTCTTCCACTCTCTCTTGCTGAATTTAGGATTCTGAACAAAACAGTGGTGGAGAACACCCATCCTGATTTAGGTCAGCAAAAAGTAGAACTCTGCATCCTTTGCTTATCTCAAGTCCTATTGCTTCCTGTTTGATTTGGTGAAAAAAAAAAGTGTTGATGTGATTGGATATGTTTTACAAAAACACCTTCCAGTACTCACTCCTTCTGATGAAAAGATGAAGGAATAGGTGAAAGAGGGGAAGAAAGGACCTTTATTATGCATATATACATAGGTACTACCCTGCCCAGTCTGAAAGCCCAACTGGCTTCCAGAGGTAGCAGATCTGTTTGTTTGTGCGCATGCATGTGCACGTTTTATAAACGGTTTGATCTTACCTGAACATCTGTGGCTCTGCTGACATCCCATTTGTTCACATTTCTGTAGGCTCCTCAGCAAACTCACTGGATAGATGACAGTTAATTAAATTAGTTGACAATGCACATCCAGCCTTTCCACCCTCCTCCCCCAGCCCTAAAATGAAAATAAAGAAATTACAAAGGCAAGAAGGAAAAATACTATGCAAAGAGCTCTGAAAGCACTGACACATTTAAACTAATGCAGTTCCTAGAATCATAGCAATGAATGTGCTGTCAGGGGCATCACAGTTCCTCCAGTGACACGACCACCTTGCAACAGCACCAGCGCAAGCATGGCTATCTAAGTAGTGCTGAAACATTTCTCTATCACTGTAACTTTTCAGGGCCATGACACTTTGAAAGAGCCCTTTTCCCCTTGCAACTCTTCAGGTGGCTTTTAAATACCTGCTTATATCACCTTGCAAAACAAGGGGGTCAGGAACAAACTTTCCAGACGTGGCACTTACTGAGGTCTGTTGTTTTAGGAGATGTTCTTTGATGAAGTGACTTGACAAAGTTTGCCCAACTTTCTGCATGGCAAACAGTTTTCCCTCAAATATTATAAAAATAGCCACGGGGCCAACCCCAAAGGACCCTTTTCAAAGGTTTCAACCCTTTCAAGCAGTTGTTTTTGTTTCTTAAAGTTGCTACAAAAAATAATTTACAAATCCGTTCTCCAGAGCTAACCCAACACAACAGCATCACTATAACAAACCCCCATGAAACAGCCTTTCTGTCATTTTCTTTAATGCACAAACTGTCTCCTTCAAGTGGGACCCTTAGAGCAAGATATTCCTTTTGACCATGGACTCTATGCTCTGATGTAAAGTAAGGGCATCATGGTTAAGATTTAAAAAGTTGTTACAAACCAACTCAGATATGCCCTCCTCAAGCCCCTTCTTGGAATTAGCGGCTTTGGTTAATATTGTTTAACACTTATTTGGAACAGGCGTGTTATTCCTCCATTAAGCTTTATTCTGGTCATTCTTCCAATCTCCATTTAAATTCTGTTTTCCTCTCGGCTGGCATCCGTACCCTTAGCTACCTCATAAACAAGCTGCACTGCCAACTGGAACAAGCGAGCAGAGCTGAAAGCAGCACCGCTAACCTCTGCTCCTTTCTACCCCCTGCGAGTTGGAGATGTATCAAACTCAGTGCCTGGAGCCTGGGAAGTGGGAATCCTGAACTGCTGGGAAACTCAGAGAGCCAGACTTCAGGCTGTTAAGCTATTGGGCTGGCTCACTGAGCTGTAACTGTGCATACATTTCTGTGGGGTTTTCTTTTTGTTTGTTTGTTTGTTTTAACAGCCCAGCAAGCCAGATTCATACGCTCTTACTTCAGCTGAGTTATCTTTTGCTGTAAAGAGATGTGCTGAAAACTATGCAGCTGATTAGATAGTTTTGCTCAGTGTTAAGGAGGAAACCAAAATCTCATCCAGAACAACAAGCCCAGTAGTTTTAATTTCTAAATGGACATACAGAGGAGAAAAGATTTGGGCACTGAGAGTTGCTTACAGATCTTGGCTATGGGCAGCCCTGCCTTGATTTTACATGCTCAAAATTTGTGTTCTTAGAGATTGCGTTCTCAGCAGTAACAAAATTAAATATGGAACCTGAAAATCTTTGTCATAGGTAGGGGAGGCACTGTAAGAAAAGCCAATGAAAGAAGGAGAACTGTAGGGACTGTGCAAGCGGTGGGTGAGAAGGGTCCCGCTCCCCTCCCCTGCTACGACCCAGCCCCTCCTCATGCATGCAACACCCACTGCCAGAGTCAGCACGCAGCAATGGGTACCTGGGGTGGCATCTCCTGCAGCACAGCTTCTCCCTGCTTTTCGCAAACCCTGCTGCTCTGCCCCTTTTCCCAGAAGTTATGTAGATGTAATCGCCAACAGCTCTTCCCCTGTGTGTGGATGTCTGCGTAATTAAAAATGCTTTTGACACTTTTTTTTTGCCCTTCAGTTGTGAGGTCAAGGCTTTTTGCCTTTTTTTTCTTGCATGTTTCTAAATGTTTTTCTAAACATTTCTGTCCTCTGTAAGGCAGAAAGTCTAGCCACACAACACCAACAACTTACAGGTTGCCAGTCTGGGGAAAGAAAGTACACGTTTAAAAGAATCAGCAGCCTGGGTAGGATATAATGTGCCTGAAGAGCTTCGCTGTAACACTGTAGAGTACAGAAATGAAAATATAAAGTGCATTTTAAATGATTAATGTACAAAAGCTGACCTCTTCCAGTGTGCATTAATCAAGAAAAAATGCACACTTTCTATAGTGGTTAATGTTGCAGGTCCATTATTCAGCTTTGATAATGTGCATAAAAATGCTCAATATGACAATGAGTTGGGGTAGCTGAGAATTTAGGATGGTGGCAAGTTTGTTGTAGTATTTGGATTAGCATTCTTAACCTACATCTTGATAGCTTCTTTTCTTCATTTCGCAAACGTTAATAAAATCTAGCTTTATCCTCTTTGATTTTGGTTCTTTTTTCTCTCATTCTTTTTTTTTTTTTAACAAAACAATTAAAAAAAATACCTGCTCAAACAAATACTACCAGCATTCATTAGTCAGGATGGTTATATGTAAAAGAAATGATGCCAGATAGTAACAAATCCAAGAGAAGTTTATTATGAAAATGGCACCTGCGGGATGAAAAAAAATTAAGTTACATAAAGACAACCATGTATGACATGTATGAGAATCTACAAAAGTATAAAAAGAACCCTGTTGTAAATGAAGTATGTACATTTCTGATTTGCAGCATTATCAATGATCAATGAAAAAAATGTTTCAAATAAGCCAGGCACTCAAGAAGTTAGATTCGGTTAGCTTAACACAAAATAAATGTACCATAGCTGTCACTTTTTAACATTTTAATTTTTTTTATATTGTAGAGTTGGTAACACTGCTAAGATTTATACGAACAGAATCCCTTTCCCCATTATTCAGCTACTTGGCACCAGTCTCCTCATAAAAGATTTCATATATTTGTACAAGAAATAGTTAAAAACACAGACACAGTCTTCACAGGTAATGAAGTTTTTTTTTTTTTCATTTTGTAATTTTTAACACTATGGATTTAGACAGCAGCTGTGATTATCTGTTAGTTTAAATCACCAGAAATCATTTTGACACAACACAGAAACATTTATAAAAAAAAAAACAAACCCAAAACAACAACAGCTGTCTAGCTGTTCTTTGTAGCTGATAGGTGCACTCCTTTGATTGTTCCTTAGCTAGAGCAGAGCTTCCAAAATTCAACTTTGAATTTCCCAATCTGCTTTCTCGCCTTTTTTAGACCTACTTAAATCGTTCCAACGGAACCTTTAAGAGCTCGTTAATTAAATTTGCGGCGCCCAATTCCTTTTTTCGCTATTACTCCGCCGTGGCTCGGACCTACTTCTCAAACTCAAAGCTACCGCAGGAATTGACTCAGCGCAGTGAGCGATCAAAAATCCAAAGGACAGCTGAGTTAATACATTAGCATTGCACACATAAGCAAATATATATGACAATTCTAAGCTCAGTTTCCTTTTTAAACAGTGCTGGTTGACCTTCGAAAGCATTCTCTGTCTCACTGGTAATTGCTCCACGTGTTACTCCGCCAGCCTGCCTGGAGAAAACCAAAGAAATGCACCCTCTGCTTACGGTTCGAGCACAAGGGACTCTGGGAATGTTAACAACTGAGGCTGTATGGCGTCAATTTGCTTAATATATCTGAGCTTTACTCTGTAGTGCATTGTGGGGTACACTGGAAGAGTAAGTCACACCCAGAATTCCTCCGTGGGAAAAATGGCTCCATTAACCTTGAGCTAGTTAAGAGTCTTTTATCTCTGAGAGTGAAGAAGAGAGAACTAGAGAGTGAGAGAAAGAGAGAGGGGAAAAGTGTGGAGAAGGGGGGGAGAGAGGAAAGGGAAGAGAGAGGTTTGAGAATACACAACAGCAAAGCAACAGCAGAAATTAAAAGGTATACAGACAGTGGAAGCAGCATAAGGTGACATTACAGAGGAAGGCCACCACACAAAAACCACTAACCCCCAAGAATCACTGGTTCACTAGGACTGCAGGAATGGGACTTTACCACTCCGGACTAGAGATAAAGCACAGAGAAGACAAAGGACAAAACAACTACATTAGCTTAGTATATACTGCATATAGTAACACACATTGAAACTGCAATGGGACTGACAGCCAAGGACACTTACACATTGTACACATTACAGTTCTCACATCTGTTATTAGATGCCTTAACAAACAGCTGCCAAAGATGGAGTGGAAGAAGAATTTATATTTGACAGTCATTTGGAGTGTTTGACACTACACTGTGATTTCTGGCAACAAAGACAAAATAGGAGATTTCTTTTCTTTTACTTCATGTGCAGTTTTCAGTTGTAGTTATCTATTTCAAGCTTATTAACCCATTCTTTAGTTTTAAAACATATTGGTTTCAACACTAGAAATAAGGAAAAAACAACAAAAAATACCCAAATCAAAGAACAAAAAGAAATTTACAACCTTCCCTCTATAATATTAAATGAAAAACAAAACAAAACATGTTAAATAGTTCTTCTGGTTTTTTTTTCTTTACTCTGAAGTGTTATTTGACGTTGCACAATTAGCCTCAGTTACACTGAGAAAGAAATAAAGCAAAACAATATGCACCTAAGAAACTGCTCCTCGCGTCAATTAAATTGAGTTTTTTTTTGTTTTTAAGCGCTTTTTGAAAAAGGCTTCCTGACCCATTAAAATTTGATGTGAGGCTATGCTTGTTAGTTTGGAGGTAAAAAATTTTAAGTCCTGCAGCAAATGTTAATGAGGGCTTTTGTCTTAACTAACCAAGGAGACAGCAGCACCCGACTATAAACCAGTACGGAACACATTCTTTCCAAAAAACCCAGCCCACAAGCTGCATATTGTATGAAGACATTACAGATTAATAAATGATAGCACCATGGTTTTAGAAATTAAGTTAAAGTTTCAGTAATTAACATTTAGTCCAACTTTTTAACATTCTAGTCACAGGCCAGAAATTAACTTTTTAAGAACCCAAATTATTTTATGTGCAAGTAAGAAAATCTTAACCATAAAAAGAGAATTAAACTCTGCATAAAATTCTAAAATACTATCCCCTATTTTAAAGGAATTAGGAACAAAAACCCCTTTTCATTTGACTTAGTCAAACAGGGCACATTGTTTATGCTTGTCTCTTTTAATCTTGATCATATCAAGATCATTTTGAAGTAAAACCAATGGTTGTCACTTTAAAATCTTTTTACCACAACACTGAGTATTCTATGGCAGAGGCATACACATATTAAAGGCATCTTAATAAAGATGCAAAGGAAAAAACACACATCTTAGAAGAAGACAAAATGGCAGGCAACTGGTACTTCGACTCTCTGAAGGCAAAAATAAAAAAATATCTTTACATTAAAGAATAAATCAAGTTAAAGAGAAAGGGGATGAAATGGGGACCATCATATTGAGAGAATAAGCTGACCTGCTCAAATTCAAAGTGCTAGAATTAAAGGTCTAAATTAAAACATAGTCTATGCCTCAGAGTGTAACACTGAACACAGTATGTGGTCATATTTCAATCCTCTTTCCGTTCCAGAGTCTGTGTAGTGTGAATGCCATTGCTGTACACAGGAAATGGAAGAGTGGAAAAAAGTCCTTCGGCAGTTGTGAACACATTCCCTGCAGGCATTTGGGTCAGACTGGCCCCGCTCACAGCACTTCCAAACGGTCCCGACATGTTGAGTCGGTGAACGTGGTGGTAGAGCATTTCCATCGGTGTTTTAGGATCCAGCCCAAAGCTGGGGCTGTTAACATCAACAAAGTTAACAGCGTGGGTGTTGGGGAGGAGGTTGCCCTGCATGGCTAAAGTAACTTCAGCTGGAGCATACCGAATAGTGCCAGTGGTGTAGACCCTCTGAGCAGCAGTGCTGGTCGCAGCAAGGGTTCCCGTTACCCTGTGAACCAAAGGAAGCACCACATTGCCTGCTTGTAACCTCTGAAGGGCTTCCAGATCCCCAGTGTACAACAAAGAGTTGGAAGTTGTGGGACCGCCTGGATGTTTGTCCCGTGGAGATGCTGAAAGCGGGGGTGACAAAGGGTCAGAGGACACAGGAGCCAAGGCCGAGTTGGATGAGGTGCTGAACTGAGTTTTACGGCTGGCAGTATTTTCAGTCCCTGGCGGGGTGAGAACAGAGTCTGGAATGGAGACATGTAAACTACCGCTGGCTTGGGGGGAAGGGAAGTGCTCAGAGCTGGGGGGCTTGGTCATACTGTAGGGTGATTCATTCCTTGAGATTTCCCTGTTGGGTGGGTAATTCCAAATACTGCTATCATTATCAAAATTGATAGGTTCTGATATTTCTGTTTTAATTTTGAGCACTGAGGCACTGTTTGGTGACGAGAGCAGCTGGGGCTGGTCCACCAAAGCTGAGTCAAGTCCATTTGGACTTGAGGTGCTTGACAGCCTTCTCCGGATCATGCTGCCTCCCTTTTGCTTTTTTCTCCTCTTCTTCCTCTTCTGGTGTTTGCTGGAAGACTGGGCATTTACTTCCCCTGCACTGTCCGAGTCCTTGGCACTGTCCGAGGTCAGTGATTCACAGTTCTGCAACCGCAAGTCTGACTCACTCTCAACATAGCGCTCCACCTTGATCTGCATAGAGCCAAGAGTGCCAAAATTGTCCTCAGGGGCCTTTTGATTCTCGAAGTCAGAGTTTTCGAAGCTGTCATCACTGTCCCTGCTGTCCTGGTTGCTGGAGCTGTTCCCATCATCGTTACAGTTCATTTCATTATCCGACTGATTTCCTGACTTTTTCCGGTCGGATTCAGGGTCTTCACTGTTTTCTGACTGGTTTCCTTTCTCATCTGACTTTGAGTTCTCATTGTCCTCTGGAGAAAAAGGAAAGTGAAACAAACTATTAGCAACAGGAACATAATATTATAACCCAAGTCCAGACTTCGACCTACCAATGAGCTTTGATGGCTGTAAACTTTTTTTGGCAAAAGGCATTCTCTTCCATAGAGCCACAATTTTTTGCAATGTTGTGTTGGGAGAGTTTTGACCATCGTAAATCTCTCTCGACTCAGGACTGTTAATGCACTACAAGGCTACGCTATATGGCCTGCACCTTGACTGAGGGGGGCCTTTTCAGCTGCTCGCTGGACAAGAATCATTTTGACAGCTGTGAGCACAAAGGCGTTGTAGCTGTGTCATCCAAAGAGGAGTCAGTGAACAATCCCATTACGACCGTTATGTTCTGGGGATTGTTCTTTCACATCCCTGTTCTCCTACAGTGGGCAGGCATCCAGTTGTAGCACTGTTTACTAATGAAGATTCTAGTCCACTCATCTCACCATTGACACTTTCGAGGTGACATAGTGTCTCTAACTTCAGTGGAATTAGTGCTGATTTCCTCCCATGTGAGAGGAAAAGCAGGTCATACTTGTATAAACCTAAATGAATAAACCAGTTAAAACAATTTTGTTATGTTGCTAGACTGCCTTCTCATATTCCCCTGAAGGGCAACAAATTAAAAAAAAAAAAAAAAGAAAAGAAAAAAATTTCTGGCAGTGAATTAAATTCTTAACTGATCCATATCATCTAACTGATCCATATCATCTAACGGCCATTGAAAATAGCCCAGCTACAGCACTGAGAAGTTGTCGCTATTCTTGCCTGAATTAATTTAGTTGTGTTTTAGATTTTTACCTAATTCTAATAAGGATGAAATAAACACTTTAGTCCGCTGGACTCAGACAGCCAAAGCAGCTTTGAGTCTGAATACGCTCCATTATCATACTATGTTTGAAATGGTTATGAAAGGCTTCAGGAGACCTCGTTTTTTACAGACCGGCCAGAAATCTTTTGTTGGGAAATAAAAGATGTTTTTTCACTCATCAGAGCCAAGTACTACCCTTTTCAATATACTTGTATTAGGGCGAGAGGGGAAGGGCCTGTTTTCCTCTAAAGATTGGCTACTCCTGGAGCCATGTCAATAGCAAACAGTTTCCCAGAAGTGCTGGAGAAGTTGAGCTTGGCAGGGAAGCTGCCCGAGGGTTTGGGGGAGTGCGCTTCACAAGTCACTTAGTGGGACTTTTCCTTGAGTCACCAACAGCAGAGAAACCCTCCCCTTTGAAAAACAAGCCCTACAGAAATAAAGTAGCAGCCACAAACCCCTAAATCTCATCCAGCTTTTTGTTCCACCTAGGACTGAATTTCTCCTACAATTTCCACATCCCTCCCCCTTTTTTTTTTTGACGATGCATTCTTTCAAGGCCATGGATTCTAGCTGGTCAAGAGTGGGGTAATCTAAAGGTGCGTAAAATTTGCCTGGGATTTTATTGAGCTTGAACTGAACTTGTCTATTTCATCCAAGATGCTGATCTGATTGCAGGTCCCTCAGCACTTCTATTCTTTTGTAGGAGACAATTCCCTGTCTCTAGTGTCCTCCAAGACTTCCAGACGTCTCCTGTACCAGTCAGTATGACACATCTTTGAAGAATGCTGTCTCAGTCTGCACCAGCCTCAGGAGTCAGGAGCGCACACACACTTTTCACCTGGAGAAACTTACAGCGCACATGGGAAATGCAAATTACGCTCCACACATGTCTTATTTGGCTCTTTGGGAACAAGACAGCATAACGGAAGTGCTGAGAATGGGTGAGGAGACTCCCAGTGATGGTGAGCAACAAGTCTGTATGTGTGCCCAAAGTTCACTTAAACCCTCAAACCAATGTGTCAAAAGAGAACAAATAAAGGCAAAAGATGAAAGAGAACAGCCATATCATATCATAGAACACTAAAGCCTGATCTCCTCCTTGCTTTTCCTTGATTTTTGTCACTGTGATCCACTTTCTCTGGACTTTTTTTGTTATCATAGACATGATTGATAGAAAAAAATTTTTATATATATATATATGTATTACACACTACAGTAGAGTAACATCCTTAGTTCTTGGGCCACAGGAAATGATGCTCCTTTCAAAGCCAGATCTGTGTGTAGGAAACCACTTCTAAAACTGGTGGGGAATGTGTGAACCATCAGTGCTCTGGACCATCTGTAGGACTAATTCACGTATCAAGTTTGACAAGTACATTTAGCTATTAAAAAACAGCTGAAGTCCCAGACTTAAAGAGCTTAGAAACAAGTGTTTGAATCCATACCTTCTAGTAAAATATAATTCTATTAACTCAAGAAACTCCTCAAATTTTGCAATCTTCAATGAACCCTAGTGAGACTCTTCAAAAATGTATTTATACAGGAAAAAGAGTCATAAAGAATGACTAGATACTTCAGAAAGTTTGCCTACTCTGGAAAGACAGGAACTAGAATTAGATTCAACAGTCACAGTCCCAGGTCCTCTGCACAAGGCACAACACCTGTTCATAAAGCTTCGCTACAAAATCAAATGCTTAGTTCAGCACAGCACAGACAAGGATGCATGCACAGAGTGAAGAGAAACACCGAGGAAACAGAGGTACTGTAGAAATGCTGAGGTCATTGAAAGATTCTGCTAGTTTTTCAATTTAATTTTACAGGATTTTGTTGTTGTTGTTGTTGTTATAATGGAACTATTCTTGAGAAATAAAAGCAACTGGAAAGCCAACCACGTGGCTCTCATGACGTGAACCTCTTGTGGGCGTAAAGGCACACCGTGTGTGTTACCTGAGTTGTCCTTTGAGTCTGATTCAGAGTCAGAGGTCTCTGAAGATTCCGAGGTTTTCTCTGGCAGATGAGGAAGTTGTGCAATATCCATTGGAGTGTCCTTGTACTCTGGGTTACTGAAGAGGAGACAGCAAATATAAACACAATTGGATGATTTGCAGTTTCATGGTTCTTCCCTCTTTTCATATCAAAGTTCAGGAACAAAGAACGTAAATAGGAAGAAGAGCAGAGCAAACACAGAAACATACATTTTTGGCTCCTCAGAGGTCCACAGCAGGGATTTTATGAAAGTTTACTTTAATACTGCTGTCAAATACTTGTATTGACCAAATACTAAAACTCGCCGGATTCTAGAGATGTTTTAGAGCCATCAAAGCATTCTTACTGAAGTGGCCATGTCTTCTGTGATATCTAACAGTAAAGCTACTCTGTGTAATCTTCCAACAAAATATCTTGATTTTGATCCCATTAGTGTGCCTGGAAGGACAGAGAGGGTGTTTTGACTTTTCCAATCTGTTTCCCCCCCACCAGCATTGTCTATTAGCGTTATCTCTGCAACAACATTCTCTCCTAACCTTGCCAGAGCCCTTTCAATGCCTGTTTTGCTCAGTGTTCCTGTTTTCCAGACTTCAAGCAAGCAGACCATACATAAAGTTAGTAAGAAGGTGCTCAGTTAGGACAAGAGAAAATGATCACAGCTCAAAATAATTTGGTGAAAAAATAGATTAAAAAGGTTATATATTTTTAAGCACTGCACACATGCATCCGCATCACCAAGAAACCAAAAGCAACCACTCTAACTGTATGACAGATGCACATGTGCATGTTAAGATGCATATGTTAGGGATAAAGAACTGTCAACACACCCATTATAATCATATCTTCATCTGCTCATGTGGTGCTCACCTGTGACTTGTTAGCAATGAACATGACTGCAATGTAAAAAAGCCACACTACCAGAGAAACTGCAGAAAGAACCCCAACCCAGGGCTTCTTCTTGGTTTGTACTTTTTACAATGTGTTCCTTCTCTGAATCTGTGCAAAGGCACGGGAACAGACCTAGCTAGGCATAGGAATGCTGAAAATAAACAAAGTCTGTATCATTTTTGAATAGGTGAGCATTTCCACACAGTTCAAATTCCAGCCCAGTGACAGAGCAGAAAATCCACAGTCCTGCATGGAACAAGAGAAGGCAGCGCTGGGGGTGACTGACACACTATCCCAATGACAGCGTGCCCATATTCAGCCTATTACAGTGCACTGTGAAAATTCAGAGTTCACACAGTTCACATTGAAATGCTGTTCTTTCTTACAACTATCATCTTTATGGTTTTGTCCTGACAAAGTGACTTTATTCTGTAGCATCCCAGGGCAGTCCCCAAAATTGCCCCCTCCAAGCAAAAGATGTTTGAGGGCTTTCACACTGTGAATAACAAGTTGCTAGAACAAGAACAGCATTAATCCTCCCTGTCACTATAATTAGTCTATCCTTTTACAGACAGCTGAATCATACTTTCTAATACATGGAAATGTATACAGACCAGTACTCCTGCTAAGAGTAGACCTAATTATGCCTTGATCTGTCATTAAAATATTATTTGGACATTTGGATCTTTCGTGGATTCCAGTACTAGGAGAAATCTAAATTAAAAACCACGAATTCAGTGGAGAAGTTAATCTTTCTCTAACAGACTGGTGAAGGGAATGCAGCAGAAAAATCAAGTTCTGGAAGGATACTTGGGACAGACCACACTGCTTTTCCTTTCTTTTTAGTTAGGTTACAAGCTGCTGGAGGAAAAAATAATTTGGTGGGTTGTTTGTGGACAAGGTTCACCTATTGTTTGGAAAGCAGCAAGGGGACAGAGGCAATTGTTCATTATTCTCATGGACTGCTTTTCCAGCTGGAAAATGAACACATTTCTGGACATTTTGAAGCCCTTTTAGGACTGGGACAGTGAAGCTGTACTTCCAGTTCAGAACTGGCAGGCTTAAGCTGATCTCTTGAAATGCTGCGTTCTGCCTCACTCTTGCAAAAAGAGACAAAAAGGTAGCCGGATAAGGCTATATTCAGGCATGACTGTGCTCAATCATAGCAGGAACGAACAC
>NW_010414386.1:61038-63663 GCF_000710305.1 Buceros rhinoceros silvestris
AGGAATGCCTGTGCTCAATCATAGCAGGACAGAAACAGGCAAGCCCTGATGAACACTCCACTGCTCTGGAAGGCTTCCCACAGCAGCCCTCAATGCTCTTCTGCCAGAAGTTGCTTCCTCCTCTGCCCCAAAAGGAGAATCAAAAGTATTTCAACATGCAAGTTTTGGCAGGCACAGTCTCTTCAGGGCTTGCTGGACTTGGCATAATAAGCCACAATCTAACCCCTAGACATCACTTTGAACTCTCATGGCATCAAAGGAAATGTAACAAACCATGACAAGCAACTTAAAAGAACAGGCCAGAAAATGACAACTGCATTTCATGACAATCTCAAGGTTTCAAATTTTATTTGTTTGTTTATTCTGCTCTGGAATGAAACAGAAAATCCTCCAATCTTATTGAACATTTTCACAACACAGAATGTGTTGAAAGGTATTTTCAGATGAGAAAGGTCAGGTTTATAACTCACTGTCTCTCGGTAACTGTTGGTCTTCCCCTGAGCTCAGAAACCAGTCCTTTAAAAATACTTGGGCTTTCTCAGGGAAGAACATTTCATTCAAGGTATTACTACTATTCCTGTTTAACGGAGTTCTAAAGGTTTCAAATAGTTTCAATTGCTACTTCTATTTAAGTCCCATTTTACAGTTTTCATTGTGATTACTGTCTGATGGTTACAGGGGTAATATATTAGTTCAAGGTTTTTCTCCCGAGAAAATTCATCTCTTTGGAGTGTACTGGCAAGCATCCTTCTGAGAGACATTTTTATAGCATTCCAGAAGTTTGCTTCCATGCAGTTTCTATAACCCAACAAACCGGTGCCCAACACTTCACACCAGATTTTACAACACAACTACTGAAAGCTGGTGTGGATCATTTTTATCTTTGAGCTCAAGTTGGGTGGGTTTCAGGGCAGTGGAGACATGCATAAAATGGTGGAGGGTTTATTTGAAGGCTAAGGAAGAATAATATTAATTCAAGAATAATCCAGTGTACCGAGACACGACAGAGTGTCAGTAAATATAATAAATTGGCACTGCTTTTGAGACGGACCCATGAAAAGTTCTTCTTAACTTTCTCCACTAGGCAATTGCTTTTTCCCTAAAACTCTGACCAACAGAGACAGTAGTTGAAGCGAGAGAAGTGACTGGAAGACCTACCTAAGAAGGTAATTGACCCAGATGATATTCTTCTCACTTGCATTCTTGGCGTTGACAGCTATGGTTGCACTAGACTGTATCCAGATATAACCTCCGTTCTTCTGCATCCAGCGGTAATACTTCGTTACACATTGACCCTTATTCAGCACTGGCAAAAAAATACAAACCACACAGAAGGAAGACTTAGTGCATGTTAGAACTGTGGTAAAGTGATCTTCATTGTACCAGCGCCACAAGTATTAGCAGAAGACACTTGGCTTCCTTTAGGTTTCATACAGCTTGCCAGCGAGATGACAAACAGGATCTGAAGTTCAGTATAACTAGCTGTATGTTTTACAAGTTTTCAAAAGTATAATTTTAATCTGGTTTTGGAAACTCTCGTGAAAGAAGAAAAGTAAAAAGAACTACAAATCTCTTTGGTTCACAGAATACTTATTGCTGTGTGGACATTTTCAATGCACTCGATGTCAGACTGTAAAAAAAGAAAAGGAAAAAAAAGAGGCAAATTTGTATGTGATTTATTCATAGCTCCTAGGTAGACCTCTTTGAGAGTCTGGATATTTGAAAGGTTTGGGAAGATACTCTACCCCTGCTGCTTTGATCATTTCTCCTTATTGCAGGCGATATCAACCACTGAACTTATACATCTGTTTCTTTGATCTTGTCAAACAGAATTTACAGTTCTCAGATGAACCAAATCTCCACTGGTCAGTGGGGGGAAAGTCTTGGGAGAATTTACTTTCTACCAGAGCGAAGTAAATCCACCGACAGACTGTGAAGGAGGCCTAAGGGAGGCACAGAATGGCTCTGTTAGAGCCAAAGAGTGACAGCTCTCTCCCACGTTCGAAATGCGTTAGGAAACAGGGTGAAAGCAATCAGTAATGCGAAGTGGTGTTATTAAATGCTCACAGCAAGAAGGCTTAAAAGTACAGATGTTTAAAGTAATACTTCAGCCAAAATATTGCCAAGCTGAACCGGATTTGGCTTGTGTCTGATGCTTCAGTGTCAGGAGAAGGGGCTGAAATGCAAATCTTTCAGTGGAAGGGAGCAGCATGTTTTTAAAGAAAACCTAAACTGTACAGAACCTGGGTCCTATTGTTACAGGAGCACTTGCTCTCCTCTGCATTTCTCATTAATCCCGTGAAGCTTTGTGCACTAGAGGGCACTGTGCATTCATATACACCTTCTGCTTTTGTCATGTCCTTGTCTCCGTCTGCTAAAATGAAAAACCTCTAACTGCTGTAATAAATTTGGCTAAATTAGCTGCTAAATGGTTATCTCAAGTAATATGTATTTGCATTAATCATCTTGCTCTAAACCAGAACAAGCCAGAGTCCTAAAGACGTAGTAAATTCATATTGTCCATTTAATTACGGCTAATAAGTGCTTCATATACAATAGTTCCATGAAGTACATTTTCTTTTTTTTTTTTTTTTTTTTTTGGGGGGAAAAAAAAAAAATCCACTT
>NW_010414386.1:63694-85827 GCF_000710305.1 Buceros rhinoceros silvestris
CGGCTAAAAAGTGCTTTATATAAAATATTTCCATGAAGTACATTTTTTTTTTTTTTTTTTTTTTTGTGGAGGGAAAAGAAAAAAGTCACTTTGGAAAAGAATAAGTATTTAAGGCAGTTAAAGTTCCTACCATAAATGTGA
Organism: Buceros rhinoceros silvestris; assembly: GCF_000710305.1. Classification (NCBI taxonomy): domain Eukaryota; kingdom Metazoa; phylum Chordata; class Aves; order Bucerotiformes; family Bucerotidae; genus Buceros; species Buceros rhinoceros. The sequence continues at coordinate 63,836 of NW_010414386.1, forward strand.
CAAATGACACTTTGGAGCTTTAGAGTTAACCAAATGTCTATACCCCTAATTATACATGTGAATGTATCTGTATCTAAATCTGTGTACAACAGATAGCTACAGAAAAAGATATTTACAAAGGCAGCCGTACAAACACAGACACGTTCTTACCTTGGAGGGATCCCCCAATCCCCACTCCAATTTTTCAACTTCTGAATAAAAAAGTGCATGTAAAAAAGTGCAATGTAAAGTGAATGTAAAGTGCAAGGTAGGTTCAGCTATAATATGAATGAATATTTGTGAGCTGGGTTCTGTTGGTTTGCAGCAGCATCTAGTTCACTAGGTTTGTTTCTAGCAGAGATCCATAAGCGTCCCTAAATTTTTACTTTTGTATTCCAAGCTCTAAATATTCTGCTATGATAATTCATTGGCTTCAAAACCTCATTACACAGCAGAATAAAGATAAAACATGAACAACTGACTACCCATCATTTCTGTCAAACCGATGTTGTATGCTGCTTTAGAAAACAATCTCACATAAATTAGCCCAACTTTATCAGCCATGAAGAATAAGGGAAGAAAAGTACTGCTGTAAGTTCTGATTACAGCAGACTTTTCCATTTCAGTAAAATAGGACATTCAAAATACTCTACTTACAGCTGACAGCAAAACTGATAGCCTGGAATTCTGGAGTGATATTGTCTTCATGGAATTGTGAACACCCACAGGTATGTGCAGAAACTAGTAAAATCCATCTGCACTTGTATCTACTAATTATACTTCTGTCTTCTTTACGGCAGTTTTTACCTGAGTAGTTTACCACACTGTTCAAATACCAAAGGATGAATCCTCACAACTGCCCACATGCACATTTGAAAGCCACTGTGCCAGGCGAGTCACCAGCCAGTGATGGAAGAGCGCACCGCAATTCTGCACAGTGATGGCTATGAGGACCCAGAAACCCCAGCTCTTTCATTCCATTTCATCCTAGACAAGCCCTCCCTCCTTCAGTACCTTTTATATTGGTTGTTGTGACACTGGAAAAGTCTATGTCATGGGCTGAGCAGAGCATTCATTTCAGAACTAAGGAAAAAAGGGGGAAATTAAAACTTACAAGTTATTTCTGAAGGAAAAGGTGCTTGCTTTTTCCAGAAAGAGAATTCAGTGCATCAGAGTTGTGTACAAACCCTCTACACTCAGAGTTCAGGCTCCCAAACTACTACACACCCCAAAATACCTGAAATATTGTCTTGAAAATGAGCTTTCCATAAAGTACATCTACCTGCAAGTTCCCACTCCCTATTTGGCCAGCTCAGACGTATTACCACACACAGAGGATTTTCTGCATGTGTCTAAAGCACGTTTTGTATGAGAGATCTGTGGACCATGCTCTGAAGGAAGTCCCATGATTCAATATAAAAATTCTCTCTGTAAAGAGATTCTCCAGCCGGCCAGCTGTGCCATGCTGCTAAATCTGGCTCTTACATCCTTTGAGAGGGCACTAGGCACCCTCGAGTCAGTTCTGAAAGCTCGTACTATAGCTTGGGAAGAAATTTCTCAATGTGATGAAAGAGAATGAAAAAAAGAGTAAGAAATGTTTTCTAATTTATGGTAATTTTTAGTTGTTGGCATTGTGAAGTTGAAACTTAGATGAGAATTTTGAGAAAACAAGGATCTAGAAGGACACGTCAGGAAGGGAAATCTGTCTAGTTTATAGCTAGTGCTTACTGAGTAAAGCCCGGTTTCATTTTGAGGATCTTCAGTTTGCAGGTACAGGGAGTCCAATAATAAAGTTACCAATTTTGAGAAAAAAATGAACGTAAAGAATTGGTCCACCATAAGCTCGGTTTGGGAAGTTATGTTTTATTACTAGCAACAGACCACACATTTCAGCTTCACATAAACTTCTAAAAAAGTAATGCCATATGGACCACATCCTGAGCGTACTCAGACTGGACTGAAGGCAAATCCCTTACTGAGAAGCAGCGTTCAGCTCGGTATCTTTGTACACCAAGACAGGCAAAGCCTTTTAAATTTCTGTTTGTACTACACGTGGAGTACCCAGTCTGGCAGACAATGCAGTACGAGGTAAAGTGAGACTTGTGACCACATCGGTGGGTGTCTCAGGATTATGCAGGATTGGGTTATAGAATTATATATATACACAAATATATTTAAACCTTTTAATCAAAGGGAATAACTGAGGTTAATGTTTTAAGACTGGTGACCTTTATGTTAGCTGCAGGGATATATTGCCTAAAATGGTGGATGCTAAACTTGACTAAAATTTGCTGAAACGTTACCTGGTTACTCAATTTGATTTCGGTGGTTAGCAGTCAAGAAATGCACAGTATGTCATGGAAGAAGTAAAAAAAAAAAAAAAAAATCTCACTTATTTCTCAAAGTATGAATATATTGCTATGTTATGTACACAGTTCCCAACAGAGGGATTTCAGTTTTCCTCGGTAGCTTTGCACACAGCAATATTCTTGTAGCAGCGGAGTGAAGGAGGGGGGAGAAGAAGAAGAAACAGGCAGTGTTCTTTGCAGGAACCTATTTCTGTTAGAAAATCAAAATAAATCAGTACAAGTTTGTCTTAAGAAATACAGTTACAAAAAGAAAGAGAACATGGTTTCTTCCTGTAAGGCTGTTCTGAGAAATCAAAGCCAAAGCTTCTAAATAGTGTGTTGTGTTTTAAAAGAAGGAAGTAGCTTAATTCAGTTTGAAGAGGAGATGAAGAAATGGTGTATCAAAAGCAGTCTTTTAGCAAAGTCCCTTACAAAAGGACATTTTACTCATGTGCATATGCATTTAAAAGCTACACTATATTGCGTATTCAGGTAAGTATTGAGTAAATAGGAAATGATGAGATCATCTTACATATTCACACAGCTTCACAAAGAGTCTCTTTATAATTGCTGAAATACCGAGGTTACATCTGCTGTGCTATTCACCCTTCTCCTTGAAATACCTTTATCAGTGACTGGCTGGTATTGATACTGAATTCCCCTCGTGATAAACTTATAAGAATATTTTTAATTTACTGCATGAGGATGAAAATGCCATACTTAATACCGTAGTTGGATACTTAGCTGCAGCCACAAGTACTCTTTCTACATTCACAAAATTGGCAGACGAAACATGAAAAGGAATACTGACTCTTTAATCTCCACTTCTCCACCTAAGGCCCAAGGCAAGCTGACAGGGTAACTTCATTCTGGAAACAGAGGGGTTTTTTATTTTTTAATTCTGGATTACTTTTTCTTCTGCTTTTGAAAACTGTGGGCTATAGGGGAATGAACCTGGCATAGACTTAAAACAAGAACAAGTTTCTTTATCTGAAAAGTTACAGTCCTTGATGCTTACAGGAAGGTCATTTTCAAAACCCACAGGAAAAATATCATCACAGCCAGAAAGAGTGCATTAAGTGCCTTATTTGCTTGTAACAGAGACAGTTTTTCATTTATAACAGCTCCGAGGATCAAGTGAGCCTTTGATGTTGTGAGGACTTCTCTATAGATTTTGCAATTAGTGAGTTAGATGTTTGAAATAGTAGGTATCCACCAAATGGATTTTAGCAATGAAAAAGAAGTACAGAGCAATATTTAGCAACGTTAAATGATGTTTGTTACTTAAACGGAATTATGAGCTAGATGATAGGAGGCTTGTAGGCTTTCAGTGAGCAAACATATGCCACCTCTATAATTCTCCACAAACACTTTGATTTTGGATTTTCTACACGGGGTGGGGTGACGAGGAGGGGATGTAAGCCAGGATGATGTGGAAACCCACGAGGCCAAAAGTGTGGCCTCCACAGCAGATGGCTCAGGGAAGAATGCCTCCTTCCTACCACAGAAGTCTCTGTAGGTCACGTTGCTCTACCTTCCCTCATTGCAGACAGTTGCTTACCAGCCCTGTGTGATTTACTCTATCTCAACAGTTCTCTTCAGAAAAATAGAAAGATGATAACCGGTTAGAAAAATATTGGTTCTGTGAGGCTTTAGAAAGCTGCATTTTCCTCACACCGTATGACAGGAGAAAGAGCCGAGTGCAGGACAGAGAATATCTGTTTGAGGTCTGGGTAGAATGCAGTGTATTGTGTCAATAGCACTGACCAACACTTGGCTGCTGACACAATATGAATATTAGACTGTAATAATTGCTGGCTTCTAAACATAAATTCCTCTTTTCCAAAGTCAAGCAGGAAATAACAGGTCAGATTCATGAAAGAAAACTGTACCTCACTGGCTTCCAAACTCTCACCTAACTTGTTCGTTCACCCGGGATAATTCTTTTAAGTATATGCAGTCACTCTAAAAACGCTACGTGTGGCAATTGATTCACTGCTTACTTCTGCAGTATGGAATACTCTGTTTAATCTTCCAGTGTAGAGATGCTACATACATAAATACCTGACAAATTAGGCAAAAATAAGAATCAACAACCTTGCAGGCAAAAAAAAAAAAAAAAAGCCTTAATCAACCATTTAGACAAACTGCAAAGCTTAAGAACCTTTAAAAACTAAGCAATATTTTTCCTGCCTCACTTTGCAGAAAAGCAAATGTTAAATGTGGTCTGAGTCAAACTGTTAAAAAAATGGGGATTCGTATTAGGATTGAAGTTTGTAGCTCAAGGTCATCACGTGCCAAACAGAGTGAGAAAAGTCTGGCAGGCTACATGTCCAGCTAGGGGAGAAAAGTAACTAAATCGTGAAAATAGTTTGGAAAAACATTCATGGATTTTGTAACCTATGCCAATCCCAGGACAGTGGTACTCCAGCCGTCTAAAAATTCTTAGCCTCTGCTAAAGATTCTGCCATCATTTGATTCCAAATTATTTCAGGTAAGGACCAGGAAGATATTTTGCTTAAAATAAACTTTATGTTATCAGCTTACATGATGTCAGTTCACAGAAACAGTATAAATTTATTAGAACCTGGCAGAAAAAGATTCCCAGCACTAAACACAAATCATTATCCCCTACTTGAACAACAGAGACACTTTTCTACCCCTCTCCCTTTCACGGTGGTTATAATATATCTTTTGCCCATGGTCCGTAATTTAAAATTACAATTTTATAATTATGCTTAACAATAGCTATTAACAAGAGTATAATGCTAGGTAGGTAGGATGTTTGTTTCAAAACATTATGTAGGTGTTGATCAAATGCACTGACAGAATTATAATATATAATTCGATGTTTCACTAGATATACTCTTCCATGGAAGCTTTCAGCATGCAGATCAGAAAATATTTCCATGGTTTCTATAGATAAAAATGGTGTAAATAATCTTACTAAGTTTATTTAATGATAAACTGGACTGAAAAATGAACACTAGATTTGTCTACTCTGGATTCTCTAGGTTTTCTTCTCTTTCTTAACTTTTCCTTTCCCTCATGATTTTTCTGTCTCCCCATGACTTTGAAAACTTCAATCCTGCTGTAAAGTGATTTCCTTCTGCTAATATTGAAATGGTCGTTTAGAAACCCAAGCCTGCTTTGAACACCAACTTCAGACAGAACTTCCATTACCATTAATGAACTCTCTCTGCTCAAACTGGACGAGAAAATGAAATTCCAGATCCAAATTTTGCCCTCAGCTACTAAAATGCAACATCAGAGGAGAAATTTGGCCCTGCCTGCTGAAGAAACTTGAATCTGTCCTCCATCTCTCCACTATTATTACTGTCCATCATATGACAACCTATGTAAGATTAATGACTTTAGGACTTAACCCTTTCCACGCCGAGTGTATCAGCAGGCTACACATAACCATACCTCCTACGAAGAGGAAAAGAGAGAGAAGTTCCACAGAAGCAGATTGGCAGCAATATTAATTTTCTTTTTGAGTTTCTTAGGTTAAAGACAGTCTGTTTGAAAAGACAAGATCCCTTTAAACATGCTTTCATTTCTGGGATAAGAGTGCCTGTTTGGGTACTTGGATTGAGTGAAATGAGTGGTTTTCTCAGCCTAATCTTGAGAGGAAAGGGACCCCTAGCACAGTGTCATGGTGGCATGGCATGACTGAGTGGTCAAACATCCTTCTAACCACCATAAAGATTCATCGCCGTCTGTCATTCAGCAGTAAACTACATTAGACATTTTTAAAACATATTGTCACTTTATACCAGGTGACTCGTAAAAAGAAAATGAAACAAACCAAAGCTTTCCACCTTTCTCCAGAAGCCTTAAAAAGATAGTTTAGCGCTATCAAAAAAAAGCCCTTGTAAAGTAAAACCAAAAGAACTTCTGAATAAGTAAGCATCTTATGGTCTCAGAACCAATACCTAGCAATCTGTGGATGTTGGGTACCAAGGCTTCAGATGTTTGGCAGGGCATTCCCAAAAGTCCACTGAGCCAAAGTCCTGGACAACTGCCCACTCACTTTATAAATTATGAGACATCAAAACCAACACTGATCCACAACTGTGGATATCACTCATGGATGGCAAAGCCACAGGTGATTTATGCAGGTTCTTTCAAATGAGTGCTAGTAAGATCTATTGCCACACCACCACATATCTGATATATGCATTTTACTGATACCATTTTCATAACCTTACGGCTTTGAAAACTGCCTCAGAGACACAAGGTCAATGGTCCAGACCTTTGAAAAATAAGAAGAGAAAAACACCCAGCAGCACTAATATGCTTCTAAAACCATAGAAAGATTTGCAACAGCTTCTTCATAACTTCACATAGTGACATTTTAGGATGGCGTATTTCACGGCTAGTTATCTACAAACAAAATCATTAATTCATCCTTGGATTTTCAATGGAGCAACACTGCTTCTGACAGACTAGAAGGTGATGAACACTTTTGGTCTCAGTAATCTTGGAACGAAACTCAGCAATGAAGGTAAAAAGATATGTGGCTGAAGTACTTTCCCCCTTCATTTTTAAAATGGTACATAAAAATGACTACATTTACATTACGTAGCAAAATTTACCATAGAAATAGTTTAGTGGACAGAGTGAAGGTGAAGCTGCTGGAGGTGCACAGTAAAACCTTTTATTCCCATGGCTCTGCAATTTGTCATGTGCTTCTGCAATCTATCAATCACAGGAATAATATCAAAGTATAAATTCATCTTTGGGGTTGGAAATTTTGAGCACAAAAAGGCTTTAAAAAAAAATAAAGGAAATTATTAAGGGAGCACCTGGGAAACCAGAGGTTCCCCAGACAAGTTAGAGCCAAACCTTCATTCTCTAGCCCTTTAACGCAGTAGCGGTACTTATACATGCATTTCTAATGCAAAAACAGTGCTTAGGTGTAAATGTCAACTGACTATGAGCTATGGAAGACTTACAATGGACAGGCTACAAACAGAATGGGAATGTACTAATCAGTACTGCATTAGATTTAATTTGAAGATGATACAGTATCAGGTATTAAGTTAAGGGGTTACTGATGCAAACTCCATCTGAGGCATCTTGCAAAATAAATGTCTATTGCTAAGCTACAGAAGGCAAAACTCTGCAATTAGGTTCAGCATCCAATGGTTTAAATTGCTTAAACACTTAGCTTTGTAGTTTTCTGGTTTGTTTATTATCCAAAAGATCTGATGTTTCTTATAAACTCTCTTATACACTTTACCTACAGAAAACTTTGATCCAATAGCACAAAATCTGCATGTGAAAAACTCAGCCGCAATATATCATGACGATTACAAATATATTGGGATTTAAAGTGGTGTATGAATACTTACATGTATAAGTAGAGTAACAAATATTACAATAGTGACAACCGTTCTCCACAAATATAAATTCTCTTCTTTCAAGAAATAAACCAACCACAAGTCGTGTATTATGGAGAAAACAAGGGTGGGTCTATTATGGAGAAACGAACTATGTATTATGGAGTGTATTAGGAGTATAACATGGAGAAAGCAAGGGTGCAACTGCATATGCAGAGTGTTTTCCTCCTTTTTCTAAAGTAAGTGGCTTTGGTCAGAGAGCAGACAAAGAAATAAAGCCAGACAGACCAGCCTCTCCCATAACCCCAAGAAGCATTTGCAGGAACAAACAGAACATCTGCAGGATTTCAAGGCATGGCTGAAAGACACGGAACATACAGACTCTTGGCTAGGTGCACATCTCTTAAGGTTCGTTAAGACTGAAGAACAAACACCAGGCATGGGCTAAAACCAAAGCCCATGATCTTTTCGGCTTCATATGAATCAAAGCCCTTTTTTCTTCACATGCTTCCATTTCTTATCTCCTGTTCCCTCATCTTGCTCTATCACCACTATCTCCAGTCAAAAGGTCATAAGGATGCCAGTCTCCAGTGCAGAAATCTTTGCTGCCCCATGGTATGGGCAGAGAAGAAGATTGTGCAGGTGAACAGACCACTTCTGCAATTCTTTGAAAACAAGATACACTAGACTGTCACCGTGATGCCAGGCTGGCGTGGTTTGAGAATTAGCTGAACACCAGACATTCTATCAGCCTAATTTAGAATCAATCTTGCTTTTTAGTGATGATAATAAACTTGTACAAACATGAGATTCATTTGTATATTTTAGCATTTTATTTCAGTCCCAGAATGCAAAACCTGACATTGGAATCAGTTTGATTTTTTTTGTGATTGAAGATATTAAGCTCTACAAGAGCATTGAAATTTCGATCTGATTAGGATAAAAATTCCTCAGGCTCAAAACACTTCTTTTTTTTCCCCCTACAGTTTTACTAATTGTGAGCTACTTGACATTGCAGAGTTATTCCACAGCATGAGAGCAAAATATGTGAAGTGTATTTTACTGTTAGAAATTATCAACTCATTCTATTTGTTTTTCATGTGTTTGAGGTTATTAAGAGAATAAAAAATTATAACTGATGTGCATAAGTTAAAAGGGTTAGTTCAACTACAGCTGGTAGGCTAAACCACTAAGCAGCATTTTGTACAGCAACAGAATTTCTCTACTGAACATACATAAAAGAAATCATGAATATATAACTGATTTAAAAGCAGACTGAGGGGGTAATATCCCTTGAAAAAGAGGGGAGACATGAAAAAGGTGAATGTGGAATACTTTATTTTCAGAAAGACTGGATTATTCTAACCACTGGAAACCAGATAAAGTAGATCAGAGGGAGTGCTACCAAACATACTCATCAGAGACCTTTGCTTTATGGGAAATGAACTGCCCTGGCTCACTGTTCCTGAGGAATTGTATTTCTTACAGCTGTAAATCAAATCCTGAAGAAACAGGATGATATTTTCTAAGCAATAGCTGAGGACAATGAGTACCTTTTTTGTTAGCATCAGGTTTCTGAATTTACACCTCAATTAGGATTCCAAAATGAAAAAGCACATATTGTATACCAATATATACTTGTGACAGTGTTCTTACAAGCAATAAATTAATTTTCAAATGGTGGCACGTTGTCCTATATTTGTCCAAAAGTACAATCAGGATTGCCTTCAGAATTCTTGACTTTTATCCTTTCTTGCTGCTTTCTTAATGACCTTCATCGAACAGTAACATCAAGTACTTGATGCTCAGTGAAGATCATTAATTTTGTTTCAGTTAAATGGAAGATGTATACTCCTACAGCGTATGACATCCATTCATTCTTAGCAAGAAATGTACTTCTTAAATAAAAAATGGATGTTATAGACATCTGCACGGTAACAGTGTCAACCAAAGGGAAGCACATATGCCCAGTATCATACTCCAGGGAGCAGCAAGTGTCAATTGCCCTTGCTGAGCTCTACAGACAGTGCTAAGATCTGATACAACAGTAATTTTATTAATCTGCTTGACTTCTGATATTGATTTGACATAAAATGCATCCCGCTAGCTTTAAGATCAGGGACATTTTCTTGTCATTGGAACAAGGGCAGTTCTACCCATGCAGGGACTCACGGCTTGGTGAAAGTGTATGAACTGTCCTATGGTTGACCTGCAGGTGGGCCCTGCAGTGTTTCTATGCAGATGTAAGTAAAAAAAGGGGATCTGATCAGCTTCCCCATTCTCACAAGTGGTGAAGGAGAACTGGGGGCATGAGGCGTATTTCTAGGGTGTTAGTTCTAGATGCATAACTATGAAATGTAGAACATTCAACTCTCTCATGCCACATATCCGAAATGAAGAGCTCTGTTACACAGCACTAGGATGAGGGACTGTATCAGAGCCAGGGTACAGCTAGACCTGCAGTTTCTGAGGGCTTGAATTCAAACACGAGTTGTTGCAGCTTAGCCAGTTGCTGGGTGTCAGCTGAGCCCAACAGCTGAGCTGTGATGCTGGGATGGTGTATAGGCTGTTAGACTGGAGAACGCTTTATCTATGATCTCTCTGAGAGAGATTTATGGTAAGTGATATCTGTCAAGATTCTACCAGCAATTTGTTCAACAAACACAGAGAAGATGAACAGATCACAAGTTTCCTAAACTTCTGAAACCACGAATCGTTATAAAATAGGAAACAGATTAATAAGGTGGAATTGTAACACCAAATATTTGGCTGGGAGACTTGTGAAAAAGCATGATCGTTGAAAGTTTGAATGAAACAAGATAGAAATAACATCCCTATCTTTCAGTTCTGTTTGGAAAAAAAAAAAGTGATGCTTCAATCATTTGTGGGATCACCACTAGGTATTATTGTGTCGGAATAAATACAGGCATCTGTAGAATTAGAGTATGAATGTTGTTTCATTAATCCACAAGGGCATCAAGCTATAACTAACATAAATCTTGAAGTAGAAATCTTGACCCCACTGAACCTAATGGAATTTTTGCTTTACTTTGCTGGGGACAGAGTTTTAGTCCATATAAATTTTCTTTTTTAGGGTGTAATCCCCACGTTCATTGAAGCTGATGAAAGCTTTTTTTCATTGACTGTAACTGACCTTTCATTAGGGTAGTGGTTCCCTTACAAAAGACTGTTGTTACTGCTATAGTCCTGCAGACCTTCTTCGCCATTGTGGTCATGGTCACATTCCTGAAACTGCTTTTGTCTTCTTTTATCTGAGATAGCATTAACGAGACCTGTTTTTCAAAGTTGCTAATGGGCTGCTATGATCTGAAGCCATCAACAGCCCTCTTGATTTTTTCTGTGTGATTTTGTGCGACATTTTCTTCTTTGCCTGTTTTCCTCTTTGATGTCTTTGAGTAACCTGGATGAGAAGGCAGGATGGTCTGGTCTTCCTTTTTCCATTTTTTTCTGATATGTTATCAGTGAATAGGCAGAGTAGCAGTTTTATTTGTGTTTCTTTTTATCCTTAGATCTACCACTGCAATTTAGGATCCTTGTTTTAATCTCAAAAATTATTTTCTCTCCTGTAAAAATCAATCAAGATTTTTAGCTCTATTCTGCAGTCTTCCTTCAAATACAACCTTTTCAGTTTGCTGCTTTCTTAAGCCCTTCTTCTACTTTTCAATGGGGCTTTCTAGTCATTATTTCAACTTCCAGCTCCTCTCCAAAATACTGCATAATATTGTCTTCCCCACCCCCTGCCTCCCCCTTGCAATCTCCAGCGATTATTTTCTATGTTGTATTGGCAAATATCCTGCATTGTCTATTTTGGAGAACTGCAGTTCTGCTTGGTTTTACTTTCTACAGCCAGTCTCTGCAAGTTCTTAAATTTTAACTCTTATTTTAACTAAACCAGGAAGATTTTCTCTTTCTAGTTTGGTTTGACCTTTATTTTCTAGGATGGACAAGTTGCTATGAAGTGTTTTGCGCTTCTGTGATTTCTTTCTCTTGTTTTTTCTACAAAGTGTTTTTCCAAATGTTAGAAAAGTTGAGCATCTCTCTGTCCAACTTCATGAACCACTTCAGCTTCTGCAGGACTTATAATGGGCAGACAAAACTTCCTGAGCTATTCCCAGGTCTAATTTACAGTTAAAGATCTTTCATCCAGACCATGAGTTTGAACAACATGAACAGAAAAATTCAAAGTTCTGTACTTGCGATGGACTGATTCCCCACAATGGTGTGGGCTGGGGTGGGTTGTTGCTTTGCAGAAGAGGACCTGGGGATGCTGGTGGACAGTAGGCTAAGCATGAATTAGCATTGTGCTCTATGGGTTGTGCTAAACAGTGTATAGCCAGTAGATCACAGAAAGTCATTATTCCCTTTCACCCACCTCTCCTTAGATTGCATCTGGAATCTAATTTTAGGCTCCCAGCACAGGAAATATAATCACAAACTTCAGTAAGCCTAGCAGAAGTCTGTCAAGACTGTCAGGGGCTGGAGAACTTGCCCTGGGAGGAAAGGCTGTGGGACCAGGCTTGTCTCCATCTTGAAGAAAAGGTAACTTCAGGGCAACCTAACAGTGTAACTGTGAGAAGGCTACTGCAAAGATGGAGATGAGCTGCACAATCAAAACAGGGAAATTCCAACTGGATAGAAGGAAAAAAAAAAATCACTGTGAGGATAATTAAGTCCTTATTAAGGACAGCTGGAACAGGCCACTCAGAGAAGTTGTGGAAAGTCTGACCTTCAAGGGTTTCAAGATCAACTAGTCAAAGCGCTAAATGATTTGGTTTGAATCAGTGTTGATCCTGTTTGGAGCAGGAGGTGGGACTGGATGATGTCCCAGAGTCCCTTCCAACCTGTATGACTCTAGGAACATCTTTTTCCTACAACCCAAGAGAACAATTATACATAAAAGATTTAACCAGCCTCATCTATTGAAAAAAAAAACGACCTAGCCTAATAATAATAGTTATGCTGTAGCCACACAGCCAAGTTTGGAACCCCACTGTGCTGGATGCTGATAAAGGGAGAAAGTCCCTGTGTTTCTAAAGCTTGCAATCCACTCAGCTAAACTGGACACGAAGCGCAAACAGGAACACAGTGAGCTGAAGTGATTTTCTAGAAGTCATTCCTGTCTCTGGGGTCTCCTGAGTCCTAGTCCAGTGCTTATACATTGGACCACGCTGCACTCATATTGTCTGCATAGGTTTCTAAGTTTTCTGAAGATGAATGTTTCATAAAACATATTCTATTTCAGAGAGAAGTGGTCATTCAGAAGATTAAGGTCTTTTTCAAATGGGATGTTCATCTCTGCCAGGTGGTATGTTAAGTCTGAGTCATAAATATCTTTTATTTCCTTGGTCTGATAGTGCAGTGAAAGTGCAACTTGTCATTTTTGACTTCCAGTTTCAAGAGCACCAAGTAAGTTTCTGAATTTGTTCCTTCATTTCTGAGCAACTGAAATATTCGCCTGGATATTAAATGTTCAAAATGTAAATAATGCTAAATTATTTTGTTTATCATTTTGGATAGTTGATTTTATTTTTTTCCACAGAAATTTAAGTATCCTGACCTTCTTACGGCAAATTAACTTTACCTTCTAGAAACTTCAGGGACTATTTGACAGCTTTACAGAGCTTGATTCTGTTGTTGGCTGACATATGTTATTATAGACGCTGTCTCTGTTCTCCTGCTTTCCAGTTGCAGTTATCCTCCTATCTTCCCTTGCAGATCAAGCAAAGTACTTTTGGACCAAAGATTTATACTCTCTTCTATTGCTGTCATCTTGTAAAAGCTAATTAAATGTGGCTGTATTTGGGTCACTCCCCTTACATTAGAAAATGCTTGCAGGACATGGTGCAAGGGGAGCAGAGTTGTTCAAATCTGGGACTCTGAATTTAAGAGGCAGTTTGCAGATAGTCTTTTACATTAAGAAGAGCACAAGTCAATCACAAACACAGTCAGCCACTGAAACTTCCAAAGAATTATCTGGCTTCACTGCAGGCACAGATAAATTAGAGATTATGGGCCTAAGTCTATTTTTGTGCCAGGGTAAATCAGGAGCACCATCACTAAAGTCAACAGATCTCAACAAGAAAAGAATTAGGCCCTTTGGCTTTTAATAAGAGGAACACAAAGATTTTAATTACAAGGAATCAAGCCGAACCTCCCTTCCCCCATACACAGACATACAGACATGCTCTCCGGTAAGGTTTGTCTCATCACATTTTTGTACTCCTTGTGATCTTTATCCTCATCAGAAAGTAGCTACATGCAAATAACAGTCTTAGACACTGTAGTGATGTTTAGGTGTTAATACACAGGGTGGTTAAAACGCTGGTAGAGCTGTAGCTCAGTTCTGTATCAAAGAACCAGGTGAAATCTCAAATATGCTGCAGTTTTTGACCTCCACATTATTACTCAGAAACAAAAAACAAAGAGAGGAGTCCATTTTCTGAGCTAGGAGTTTCTCACCTAAGCAATACCTCTTTGAGGGATTAAAATAATGCACAGCCCATGTAAATGAACAGCTGCTGGAAACTCTGGTAATGCAAATATGATTTTTTATTTACACATATGTGAACAATCTTGTATTTCTATAAAAAGATGTGAAAATAAATCATACAAAAAATGATATTTGAGCTGCCCGCTGTGAAACCCTATGACAAAAAAAGCAGGTGCACGATGAAGACCCCAGTCATGGAATATAAATAATAGTTCAGGAACAATCAAGTGTTGTACCAGATTATTTTGAAAAAACGGAAGAAGTACTTACAGTCTAAGTGACTGTGTCTGATGCCTTCCACATCTTCAGCATGAATGAAGTGGTAACATCTCTTCCCTACAACATCTACAGGAGTCAGATCCATGTAATCACTAATCCTAAAAAGTAAAAAAAAAACCAAAAAAACCAGCCTGTAATTCAAGAAGGAAAAGAATGCAAGAACTGTTAAATGACTCAGAAAAATGAAATCTGCTACTCAGTTTTTTCACCACTGTATTAATGTGAATGGAATATCTGTACAAACAAGACACAGCTTTACAGAAAAAAAAAAAACATTTTTTTAAAGAAAACTTGAAATCATTTTATCCATTTAAATAAGTGAGAAGTTAAACTCTAGTGCATATTCTCCCCATAGCATAACACCAAGACAATGTAATTCCATGAAATTGTAAAGCATTAGCAACAATCCCAAATCCTCATTAAAAGATCAAGATGATTCAAGGTTACACAATAGAGTAAAACCACGTTATGTTTATACCAGATGATTAGAGACACATTTCATTTCAACAGATTGGTCTTCTATTGGGTATATTCATGAAAAAGCTCTTCAACCATTTCTTGGCACTAAGTCCAAACTGATATTTCAAGGGATATAATTTAAATGCTGAGACATACAGATGCCTCAGGGTGTTATCTTTTTTAGTCTAATTCATTTGGGAGCTCAGCTTTCACTCTGGGCCCTTTCAACTGGGACTTTGTTGTTTATTGCACAGAGAAACTTTAAAATCTATTCTGCAGACCTTTGTGTGCGTGCGTCTGTGTGTGTGTGTCTGCATGCTTGTGTCTGTGTGCATGTGTAAACTTCTGTCATGGAGTGTCAAGATGTCAATGTCCTTAAATGCAGTACAGAAAACAGCAAAACAATTGGAAAATGCCTTGCTTACACAAGCTTTTGAAAGTACTTCTGTTTTCTGGATATAATTATCTTTTTAGGGCCTGAGATATGCCACAGTGATTAGAATTAAGCCCACTTTGCAATTGTAAAATGTCATGTAATAGTAAGACCAATAGTTCTCCAGGCACCCACCTCCCTAAGCTTGAAGACAGGGACAGGGAGCAGAATGAAGCCCCCATAACCCAAGGGGAAATGGTTAGTGACCTGGGTACCCGTTGTTGGGAGGTTAGCCAACGTGATGCCCATCTACAGGAAGTGTTGGAAGGAGGACCCAGGGAACTACAGGCTTGGCAGTCTGACCTTGGTGCCTGGGAAGATTATGGAGGAGATCATCATGAGTGCCGTCACGCAGCAGATACAGCACAACCAGATGATCAGGCCCAGTCAGCATGGGTTTATGAAAGGCAGGTTCTGCTTGACTAACCTGGTCTCCTATGACAAAGAGACACGCTTAGTGGACAAAGGAAGGATGGTGGGTCTTGTCTACCTGGACTTTAGTAAAGCCTTTGATTCTGTTTCTCAGAACATTCTCCTGGAGAAACAGGCTGCTCATGGCTGAAATGGGTGTAGTATTCGCTGGGTAAAAATCTGGCTGGCTGGCTGAGCCCAGAGAGGGGTGGTGAATGGAGTCATTCCCAGTTAGTGGCTGGTCACAAGAGGTGTTCGCCAGGGCTCAGTATTAGGCCCTGTACTCTTTAATATCTTTTATCAACTACCTGGACAAGGGGAGCAAGTGCACCCTCAGCAGATGACACCAAGTTGGGCGGGAGTGTTGAACTACTTGAGGGTAGGAAGATTCTACAGAGGGATCTGGACAGGCTGGCTGGCTGGGCCAAGGCCAATTGTTCAATAAGGTGTTGGTGATATCTGGCTGAGTATGACCCAGCAATGTGCTCAGAAGGCCATCGGCATCCTGGCTTGTATCAGAAATAGTGTGGCCACCAGAGTGTGGCCACCAGAAGTAGGGAAGTGATTATCCCCCTGTACTTCGCATTGGGGAGGTTGCACCTTGAATTCTGGGTTCAGTTTTGGGGCCCTCACTACGAGAAAGACATTGAGATTCCGGAGCATGTCCTGAAAAGGGCAACAAAGCTGGTGAAGGGTTTAGAGAACTTACCGTACAAGGAGTGAGTGAGAGTACCGAGATTCTTTAGTCTGGAGAAGAGAAGGCTCAGGGGGGACCTTATCACTCTCTACAACTACCTGAAAGGAGGCTGTGGGGAGGTGGGTAGCGGTCTCTTCCCTCTCTACAACTACCTGAAAGGAAGTTGTAGCAAGGTTGAGGTCAGTCTCCCATGTAACAAGTGTCGGGACTAGAGGAAATTGTCTCAAGTTGCGCCAGGGGAGGTTTAGGTTGGATATTAGGAAAAATTTCTTTACAGAGAAGGTTGTAAAGCCCTGGATCAGGCTGCCCAGGGCACTGGTGTCGTCACCATCCCTGGAGGCATTTAAAAGACATGTTGATGTGGTGCTGAGGGACATGGTTTAAGGGTGTCTTGGCAGTGCTGGGTTAACACCTGGATTCAGTGATCTTAAAGGTCTTTTCCAACCTAAACTATTCTGAGATTCTATGATTCTACAATATTAAGGAAAATGTGTTTCAAACAGACATATGAAAGACAGGATTTTTTTTGATGAAAAAGTGGAAGAAGAAAGAGAAAGTATGTAGGTGATGATCACTAGCAACCAATAGAAGTAAAAGAAATTACATCAAATAGGACACATTCTTGTATCAAAGGCATCAAAGATGGAAAATAAATAATTTACACAGAGAAAACTAGGAAATTTTATAGTATGTCTTGGAGCACTAGTTCAGAGACAGATCTTGTGGCCCCCAAGCCCTTTGACAAAATAAAGTAACAAACTGATGGGTAGGAACTCAGTTCTGTTGAATACACAGACTTGATCCTGTAAAATACAAGCACAGGGTTATGTCTGAGCAGATCCGTGGTTCCACTGACTTGCAGGACCGTTAACATGATTGAAATTTAGAGGTGTGTATACGGTACAGTGCTTTACTGAATTAGGGCTGAACTGTACACACATTTGCAGACTTGAGGCTCTCCACACAAGACGGTTTCTGCACTCTGAAGGAACTGTTGACAACTGCTGCCATGGCCAACAGGGCAAACCTCTTCCATTTGCAAAACGCCATATCCAGTGGGTTATTTCCTTTTGGGCATATATGGACAGATATGGCTATAGGAGTCCACTTTAAACTGGGCTATAGGCTCTTTCCAGATGGTCTCCAATCATTAGTAGTTGACACTGACAATACACAGACTGATGCTGTACTCTAGCAGCAGTCTATTTTGCTTTTAGTTGTTTACAACTGTCTAAGATGATCTGTCCTCTGAAGGTGCTTTTCTCACTCTACTGACTAATAATGAAACTCTAAACTATTTTACTGTCATTTAGATGACACCCCACATTTGGAAAACAGACATAGATTAACATACCACATTTTAGGCAAAATAATTTTACATCCCTGTTTAACATTCTCAGAACAAAATATTAATTGTTAGGAATAGGCATTGTACTAGCTAATGGATCTTGTCTCAAAGGGAAGCAAACTGTTGACAACTTTGTGAGCTGAGACAAGTATTCTGATGCAGGTGTCTTCATTGAGAGTAAAGTAAAAAGATGCACCCAAAGACTTGAATAATGTCACTCCCGATCCCTGCTGTGGCAAGCAGGCAACCACTTGGAAAACCAGGACTACTGTCGATCTCACCCCTGCTGATCCAACGGTCCACTGTGAGCCTTCATTTCAGTTAAGTAGCATGGCTTCTGCTCCATGCTCCCCGCAGCTGCCAGAAACTCCCATCACTCTATAAATAGTGCTTACAGCTTCCCCAGCATGGATCCATTTTTCTCTGTTTTCATCAATGCTGTGGTTGCTTTACTGTGGCACCACAAAGAATTTCCCAGCTGCCCGCAAGTGCCTGGAGTCAGGCCCGTATATTCAGGATGGGATACTTATCTCCTTTTCTACAGTCCCAGAAGAGAGATCCCAACTTCCCTGATTCAGAGAATGGCCTTGGCAAATGCCCAGATAATTCATCTGACAGCTTCAATGAGCTGTTCTGTTAATTCCTTCCCTTATTCTGTCCTCTCCATTCCGCCAGCTTTTACAGTCATAGTCTGCTTTGTATCTGCTATGAAATCCAAGTCCTGTCAGTCTTATTCCATCAGTGGAAATCTCACTGCCCCAGGGAGCTAACAGTCACCCTCCAGCCCCGGCAGTAGTGTTTCTACTATTTGAAATTGAATTCATAAACTATTTTTAAAGCGGGGGGTTAAAATGGAACTATTGCAACATAAATTCAAATGCCAACATACGCATTCTACCCTAGCACAAGAGACAAATCCATCACGATCGAGGATAAGTTGCTTTATAATGTTGCCTTTACCTTAACGAATGAAAAAACATGGTAAGCTCAACACTTTCTTGTGTAAGTCTGCTGGCATAGTTTACCACGTGTTATCAGCTCTTTCTACGTGATTACCAATTAGCGCTCCACAGCTGATGCATTTTACATTTTTCAGTGATGCTTTTCTCAGGCATTTAAAAGTTTTATTGCTACTTGAATGTAAAGGGAAGGTTTGAGAAAAATGTTTAACTAAAAAAACCCCACATATACAATTTAGGGCTCGTAAAAATGCCACATTGACAGCAGAGAAAGTGTAAATCTTTCTAACGCGGCCCACAAATTCATATCATACCTGACCTGACAGAGTAGTTCATTTTTCACATCCATTTGATTCCTGACTTTTTTATTGAGGTTGTCAATGAAGGTAACAGTAAGTGCAGGTGATTTTGTTAAAAGGAAATGTCTTCATTAGGAACTGGACAGACACCAGCAACTCATTTCACAGAGGCCACTGAAGAGCTGTGCTGTGGTAGCAGCTTTCCATTACTACCTGGGTAGGTCACAGTCAAATCAAAGACTAAGGCAAAAGGTTTCTCCTAGATCCTGCTGTTAATCCTCAGAGCTCTTTCACCAGCTGCCAGATTATACAGACTCTGGATGCTCGCTGGGTAGAGTCAGAGGCAAAAACTCAGCCCAAACTTCAACACTGTCACCAGCTTTCTCTGTGACCTTGTGCATGTCATTTTCTAAGAAGCAGTGTTTCCAAGCTTAAAAATGAGCATAATATCTTCTCTTATAGATAATGCTTTGGAAGTTTGGATGAAGTGCTCTTTCTAATAGCCAGGTTACATTATTAGTAATACAACTGTGGCAGTTCAGCAACACGACAGCAAAGGTAACCTCCTAACAGAAACCCAAGATTATTTTAAATTGTTTAAGGCTCTGGTTCAACAAAGCATTTGAGTTTATCCCTCTTCACAAAGTTTATACTGATGTGCTATCCTGATCATAGGTATTCTATTAGACTGAGCAATTATCAGACAGTTCATATCAGACAGTTTCCACTCTTAATTTATAATATGCCGTGGCTGCTGTCACATGAAAAGCTTATATTTGTCATCTTGATTGTTCCACTTTTTGATGATAGGCCTTGACAAAATTTTTGGCTGCATTACCTTCTTTTTTCCACCTCAACCTTCCCCCCAACCTCAGACTTCCATCAACAGACCCAAACTTCTTTATTACTTCTGTCTTCCTTCTCAGGTATCTTCACTCTACTCTGAATACCTGTTCCGTAGATTTAATTTTTATTTTTTGTGGTCTTGACCAGCGCCCCCCCCGAGCCTTCACACATCCTGTCCACAGCCCAGGAGCCCATTTCAAACCCCGAGGCTCCCCCAACCCTGCCCACAGCCCAGGCCCCCATATTAGCCTCCTGGGGCCAACAGCTCCTGCCCCAGCGATGCCACTACAGGGACAGTCTTCAGCTCCCCTCAGCCCTGCCCTGCCTGGCCATGGGCCCTGCTAAGCCAGGCCATGTCCCAGCCTTCCTTGGCCAGTCCCCAGGAAGGTGCCCAATGCCCAGGACGGGGGCTGCCCCGGTGTCCCTGGCTGCCCAGCTCTGCCTAGGATGTGGGACTGGCCCTGGCTGCCAGGTCCTGTCCCAATAGACCGCCGTGGGGAGACTCTGACACTACCAGCGCCCAGCCCCCAGGCAGTAGACAGCTGAATTTAGATCATACCTTCCACCTTCGCAGATCACTTGTCACTATCACATCGAACACAGCCCCCTCTTCAACCATCTCCTCATCACCTGCTCCCATTTCACTGCTGTCTTTCCTAGTATGCCCTTAACCAGTTTTATTCTACAGTTTTCCCACCTCTTACTGCAACAGATCCCACCTCTCTAGCCTACTATCTAGGCCATCTGTGCTTCTGTTCCATTAAACACTGAGCGTGAGGTGCCGTAATCTGCAAATTAGTTAAAAAATGGAAAACTTTAAACTTCAGATTGAAAGACTTGTGGAGAAGAGGACGGGGAAGCATAAGGACAACCATACAGGTCAGACCAACGTCTGTCTAGTCCCAAATCTTGCCTCTGAGATGGAAGGTGAGAGATTGTAAAAAACAGGGAAAGCTTAGAAAAACATTTCCTGTCTATCCTCCCCTGTTCTAGTGAGATGTTCTGCAAATTATAGTTTTTAATTTACCTTTATCCTCTCAGAAAGTAATGAAAATGAAGGTGATGATGATGAGAGTGGATTCAATGCTCTCATACAACACCAGGATGACATTGCTGGAGTCACAAATTCCAAAACTTTTTGCCAAGCCCATGGAACAAAGAATACACACAGCTAAAACAAAGAGAAAAGGAGCTAAAAGCTGTACCTATTTTCACAGTAAATGATATTGAGGTCCATATTCACACGAGTGACAAACATGTGGCAGTCAATCCTGACTTCATTAATTGTAGGAGGTGGCAAAGCATGAGCAACGACAACAAGTCCCATGATTTGGCTGGGTACTGTCCGTCCGTGGGACAGTGACACTCTCAGACGTAACCGGCCTGTTATATGAATCACCTGGAAAATAAAAACAATAAGAAACCCCAGTGAATTCTGGATGAAACCGTGACATCAGTTTATTTTAAAGGATAGCATTACTAGTCCCTACAGACCACTTAAACACAGCCAAAAATTGTACTAAGTAACTGCCAGTATTAGTGTTAAGCGTATTAATATTGGCTGTCAACATGTCCTATATGTGTCCTCATGGCAAAAAAGAAGACAAGAACATAACAGGCAAATGCTTCACATTCATCAGATAAACCCCCCTGAACTCCTGTGGTATTGATTTTTGTTGTGGTGGTTGTTACAGAAACAAAACAAACTAGAAATTCAACAAAAGAAAAGAGAGAGGTGGATAAAACTGCAACAATGAAGGTAGAAATTAATAAAATATTAATTTCATAACATTTAGAGATTAAATATGAGACAAAAAGATTGGCAGTTTTGAATCTTTTTCAGAATGGATTTCATTGAATTGCTAGCCACCCTCTCCATGGAGACACTCCTCACAGCCTTCAAGCACTTCTTTGTGGTTGGCACTTTGAGAAGCAACAGCCTAGAAGTGACCACTGAGCTCAGCTGCAGGATGGTCTTCCTGCATCCCCAGCAAGCTTTACAAGACACGTAACGCCTTTTACCTAGTACGCCGTGTATGTACAGAGAGCTCTGGGGGCACATGGTTTCTTTCCCT
>NW_010414386.1:85925-117976 GCF_000710305.1 Buceros rhinoceros silvestris
AAGATAACACCAGAATATGCCCAGAGATCCAACTGTATCCTTGGAGAGTGAAATTCTAGGAATGCCTCAAAAGGGGTAAGTTGAAACTCTGGGAGAGAATAACCCACCACTTCGAGTTTCACTCCTTCAGGAGTTCTGTGGATAAATAAAAAGGTTGGTATTTTTCAGTTAAAGAACATAAATACAGCACAGATACCAAACTGAAAATGGAACTGCAGTTCCTGCACTCATGGATAAGAGAGCCATAAGAACTGGCAGCTGTGGCTCTCCCAGCTTTTCATCCTCAGAGTGTGTTACAACATCACCACAAAGAGGAGGCTTCCAGGAGATGGGGGCCCTTTCCCTGTGATCCCAAACTCACTACACAGAGATAACAAATATGTTGGTTGGTACCAGGTACACCGGAGAAGGTGACAGAGATGGAATGTACCTGTAAGTCCACTGATACTCATCTCACAAATACAACAGCCAAACACTTTGCTTCTGATCTGAGACTGATTGTTAATAGAAAGTGAGAGAGAAGAAAATCTTTCATTAAGAAGACTGCAAACCACAAAGGGCATCCAAATTCAAATCTAATTCATGCTAGCAGATATGTGATCTAAGCCTTGAAGTATGTTTCTTTCTTTTAACCTAATCGTTAAAATATCTCCTGTCTCCAGGATTTTACACTTTGACTCCAGCCAGGGTGGTGAATCTGAATGAGGACAGTGATTAGCTGCCGTGTTTGTCAATCTTGGTGGCAGATTTCTGACCACCCACCTTTGAAGTAATTATTGTCTAAACTCACACTTAATGCACCATCTGAGGGCAAACTATTCAATGAATATTTGAAAAAGTTCCTAACGGCAAGGATGCAAACCCACCATTTCAAACACACCTTATTTTTTTTTTTCTCAAGACCTCATTAACTAATGAAGAAATAGCTGAAAGAAATAGGATTAACTTCACAGGAGGGGCAGTAATAGTATATTTTGCTCCTTCTAGCTAGACTTGCATATACATCTGCTTTTTATCATTATCTGTCTCTTTTTATCATGCAGTTTCAGCTTACTGCAAAACCTCAAATCTGTAAATGTTTGGAAAAATGCTGATGGATAACTAGCAATAATGTGAAAAATAATCTGATTCCAAACATGAAAAATAATCTTATACTGAACGTGCTATGCAAAAGTATTGTTGCTCTGTTGTTTTTCCACAGGAGTCCTTATGCTAATATGTTTGAAGTTGGCACTATGACTTGAGGGAGTTTTTAAGATATATCATACTTAAAATCCATTTATCTCTTCCTTGTATTTTTTGAAACCTCCATGTCATTTGCAGCTAAATATCAACATGATTTGTTTTTGAGCAACTCTCTAGGCAGTCAGTACCTCACTTTTTTCCTGATTCCTCATCTGAAATAGACTTCAGATGCAGTTTTACCCCAAGAGACAGTTCCAAACCTGCTAGACCCACCATATATTAACATTGCTGAATTTCAAGAGAGTTTGCTTCCAGATTCAAATTATCTAGCTTGTTCCTAGCTTTACCATGGATCAAAACATATTCTAAATCCCCACGTGAATTCGAATTTTAGCGGTCAGCACTCAATTGCATTCTGATTCTGTACACTGGGAAATGTACAGCAAACTGCCCATCAGTTCCAGTGCCTGTGCGCCTCTAAAGGACCTGTATTTCCATGCCTGAAATCCCTTTCTATGACAACATTAGTCAAATGCACCAAGTGGGAAATCTAATTGGTAGTAAAAAACAATTCTAGCTGTCGTGACCTTGTCTACATTGTGAGTATTGCCACTTTTAACATTGGTTCATTTGAACTGGGATTAGGGGTGATAGGAATTATAGGGTCAATTATCTCCGGTAGCTAAAATTAATCTCTTTATAATTCGATCCCACAGCACTAGTCTATCATATCCTAAAGCAATATTATGACTTTAATGAAGCTAAATTGCAAGAATAAACTGTTTTATGAAGGACAATACTTGGACCCAGATGTAAATATTTAATAAAAATTTGATAGGAATATTCAGAAAATCAAAAGTAAATGCAGCTCTTCTGCGTGGTTTTTTTTACACGAGGTTTCTTCCGAAAAGTGTGCCACGGTCCCAACCCATCTTTAAAGGCTAACTGCCTTCTTTCTGATACTGCTATACGAATAGACTGGCACGTTTACGTGTCGCAGCAAGAGAAGACAGCGACCCCGTGTTCTGTCCATTATAAAGGGTGGGTGGGTGTACACCTGATCACAGGGATCATCACATTTGTATCTCAAGAGCTGTACAGATTTCACCGGCGTTTCTCCATCTACCTCCTAAATGACATTAGTAGCCAGAGTCCTTTTTAACTCTAATGGGAGCTCGACTGGGTTAACAGTTCAGAGGCCTTTTTGCTTACAAACTGTTTACCAACAGTTGTAACTTGTTTGATTTCATCCTATAGAAGCAGAGAGAAAGTTTACAGTCAAAAGAAATCTTGTGACCTGATCTAGACCAGGATTTGCCACAGCTCATTCTGACCTGCGTTACTGCTCACAGGGTAACCTACCTGTAGAACAGTTATGCTTGGATGGGCAGGTGGGAGAACTAAAAAGCATTCTGTAATGATAACATTTTTAACATGGTGAAATGGAAGTAACACATACGCTGCTCTAAAGATGTAGATGTCATGCTGAAGCAAAGGGAATACTATAAAAATCTTCTGTACTGTTTAATTGCTTTAAAAGAATTCTAAATCAACTTTCCCTGACACTCCAATATTGGGAAAAAAAAAATCATTATTTGGCTTTTATTTTTAGCTGATTAGAAAAGGGATTTGCAAATTATTGTAAGTACATGTAAACACAGTTTACGAGTGTGGGAGTGTTAACAAGCCACATTGCTTGGACAAATATATATTTCTTTTCCCTGCCATATGCTCTCTTTAGTCATCTGTTAGCGATAAGCACTTAGATGTGCTCTACTAATGTCTACTCATTATAAACAAGCACATCAGAGAGACCTTGATAAAACCTTCCCTCTGTCAATATTTCAGGAAAGAAAAGCTCAGCAATTGAAAAACACATCTGGAACCTGCTCATCATCCTTTAAAGCTAAATATCACCTCTGGAAATGGAAATATTTTCTTTGTCAAAAGACATCGTTAAATATTATGTCCATTTTTTCATACACATGTGATGTCAGAGTAAGGACATGCATTACCAGAGGCTATAAAAACCTGCAAGCATGAACAATCTGTGAATTTCACCTTTCAGATGCTTCTGTGTTCTTCAAAACCTAAACTTCCATTAGAAAGAGATTTCTAAACTATTTCTTTGTTCTCTGTCTAAATCACTATGCCAATTGATTATGGGACTGAAACCACAGCACTGGCAGAAGTGCTCCCTCCACCTCACTTCTCTTAATGAGATATTAAATTTGTTGTCTTAAAATTCTTGCTAAGACCCATATTTAGAGAAGACAGTCATGTAGGAATACATCCCAATTTCATTTGTGAACCTAGATATTTATTTAGCTGTATTATGAACAACTCACAGATACATTTATCTCCCTTCACAGAAAAAAATGTGATTCACAAGGATATATAGATTTCATTTGGTCTCTCAAAGATATGATTTTATACTCCAAAACCAACACCTAAATCCTTAAAATACAATTAATTTGAACTGCTAAAACTGGCTGAAGAAATATCTTACAAACTACAGACATATCCTTACACTTCCCTTCACCCGCAGATAGGTGGACATGCATCTCAAACACTGCCTGCGATGCTAGTGCGGCAAATGTTTTAACACTCCACAAGGTAAAGGGTTCTTACATGGTTTCAGGTGATTTCTAAGCACTGAATGTTTGGAAATGAGCCTTCTTCTGGACTTTCGGAGTCCACTGTCACATCTGGGGTTCACACAGCAATATCTTAAAGGTTCTGCTTTGTTGACGTCAAAATATATCCATGCACATCAACCTACTTTTCGGTACAGGTTTCTCTATTTATCGCATTTCTCTTCTTTACGCCCTGTATCACACTGTAGTCACTAAAACATTTCTATTTTATTTTCTTATGGTGTGAAGCCATTTATTTCTGGAGTTCCACAGCCCCCTCCTCATTGAAACCAAAGCCTGCTCTCCGAGTCTTCAGGAAACCCTTAGAAAAATACGTCACTTGCCTATACTTGTAATTCAGCAGCAGTTGGATCTGAGAGGTCTAGCAGGCAGTTTAAGGCAGTTCTATTTGTGGTTCCAGTAACACTTGCATATTCCTTTCTCAGACTTACTGCATTTCTAGAAACACTGCAATGTTCCTAACAGGAGGTGCCATGGAGCACGGCATTTTGGTGTTGAAAAGGAGAGTGAGCTGCTACAGCTGCAGTATGTTGGATCATCCCACACGTGCAGCAAGTTTGATGTGTTCCACACACATCCAACTCGCTGTACACACACAGATCAATTCTCCATCGTGTGAAAAGTTAGCTCAACACTCAGAAGACAGTAGACTTGCAGCACGAGCCATGTAAAGCATTTTGCACGTGCCCAGCGGCCACTCTTAGGGATTACTGCATGTCTGGAAACCTTATCAATCACCCCTCAGACAATGAACTTGTGGAAGGTAAAGTTTCCAGCTGTATGGTCCTGTTGTATCAATGTTAGATTTACTATTTCTTTTAATCTATAAAATATCCATCTTTTCCCTTCTTAACACCACCCATCTCAAACTTCATAAGCATCACATATCTTTTCTCTCAGACAGCGTAACAGAATATCAAGTCTACTTACAGTAACTGTTCTCAACTCTTATTTGATTCAGAAGTTTGCTGATTGAATTTTAGCCTTGAAAAAGTACCTGTATGCTGAAAAAGCTGTTTGGATTTTTCTCCTGACTACAATAGTCCATCTCATAAAAGACATACAAACCTCATCCTCTCATATCAAATCCGCACCAGAACAAAGGAAACTAGTAGTTATAGCAGGTATCAGTGAGTCATTTTGAACCATGCTGGATAAAAGACTAGTCAGTAATCTATGACTCCCGAGAAACAGTTCTGTGAGTAAAATGCAGTCGGCCTTAATTCGGTTTTGCGCTGAACGCTATCTGAACCACTGTTAAGAGTTGCAGTCTTGAGTGCCCATTCAAAGAATACAAGTCAGATTTCAAGGCGGGTGAACGTTATTCCTAACACATACATAGTTTCAGGTCAATAGCCTCTTTTCCAGCTACAAGTGCATTTCAAATCCCCTCAAATACACCTGCAAAAGACAATCTGAAAATGGAAATGGTATTTACATTTAAACAGCATATTTGGTCTCAGGACGTATTTTATTGTTAAAAAGTCAATACTAGTTTTTGGAGATGCTCTAGGTTTTTCCCATCTTTCCTCTGATATCACTCTCCAAATAATAAGATTCAAAAGCTATTTTGCTGCTTAAAAGTCGGAGGCAGAATTTAGTCTAATCCTAAGGGGTTTAAAAAAAGTATCCTTATGAGACCTCAAACTCATTGGGTACTTAAAGTTGAGCATCACATGAAAAACACCCTGGCTTGGCAGGCTCAGTTCATAGCTCTTGCTCAATCCCTAAAATGACCTGAGTAGAATATTATTTATTGCATATGAGGAATGTTGAGTCCAGCAGCAAGCACAATAGGTACAGTCACATTCATTTAACTACACCACAGGGAACAGCTGCTCTTATGAATAAAAGTCAGTGTTTTGAGCGCTCACTCAAAAAGCTGCTTGTTCCTCAACCTCAGGATGCACAACCTCTTATCTCCCACCTGGATAATAAACTAAAGGGAAGGGAATGGGGGCAGCTTTCTAACTCTCCCCGAGAGTGAAGACAAAACAAGCACCTGACATTGTCCATGTTACAACTCTCCAATGAAGCTCCCTGCTCTGGATGTGGCTAGGTTAGGGTTATCTAAAGAATAAACTACAGCTTCCCTGTGGAGGGAGTAAAAGAAGAATGCTACATGATAAACAATTCCTAAAGCTTAAATAATGAAAAAAAAAAAAAAAGCAAGCGTTTTCAAGAGTGTACAATAGGTTCTTTTTCAAGAGTTATCGAATCTTAATAGCCTGGGAAATGAACAGTAGAGCAAAGGTTGCTCAAGAATAAGTACTAAAAATATACTTGCTATCAACTTTTTTAGATCCTTTAGATTAACATTATTAGACCCTCAATTTATAACTGCTTTTTCATTATGTAACATAGCAGCGCTTCCATTTTATTATTTGGAGTCATAGATCAGCAGTTTTTGTTTAGTACAGCACAGCAGAGTGTCCTGCACTGTGTATGGACACATACACATCTTTATCACCGTGATGGCTCTCATGTCAGAATTCTGAGGACCAGTTTGGCATTGGCATTCACTGCGGTAGTAAAAGCCGCATGATCAAGACCCTCCGTTCAAAAGTATATTTGTATAGTAAAATATGTTATCATGCCTTCCTTTCCCATGTTGTGATTTTTTTATTAATTGCGATTAGCAAGCTGGTTTTCTCTAAATAAAAGATGTTGTAGAGCTGACACTCCTGAAATCAGCCTCCTAATATAAGCTCAAGAAATATTGTGTTGAGTCATTGCACACTATAATCTTTCATTTATTTTACTTTATGCAACAAAGGTTTCCGTTTGCATAACCAGCCCCCACAATAAGCGCTCCAAAAATTCTACTATTAAATAGTATCCTTTAAATACATGCAGTGTTAGTAATTCAACCTGCCAGGTTTTATTTTAATACCTTTGAACCCTTTTCCTTTTTAAGATGCCTTATTAACAACTCTATCAACACCGCATTATTTTTTCATAATCCAAAACTTACAAGCATTTGAAGAAGACCAGCATTAAAAAAACAGAAAAAGAAGAAACTAAATGAAATCACCACACTGCAACCTGAAAAAGTAGCCATAAAAATGGGTTTTATAACAGACTACTTTTTGAAGTAATTGGCACAAAGACTGTTCTAGTGCAGATTGCTGCAAGAGAGCTCTTGGCAAGAACATCATAAGCACTAGCGAAACTTTAATATGCTCAAACAGCCAAATACAAACTGACACCAGGAACCCATGTGTGGCAACAAACAGGAAAAAATAAAGTATCTCAATTTAATACAGACCTACATACAAAGGGATCAATTTTTATAATTCGTGGTTTAGCATACAATACAGCTGTCCTCAGAGTGAATATAGAGTAGCTATACATAAGAAATTAGAATTATCAATTCGGGGGAATTTCTCAAGAGTCCTTTTGATATGTAATACAGCAAATATAATGACTAAGAAACCAGACATCAATACATTAAATGAGATCAGGTTGAGATCTATTTGGAAAAGACAGGTTTAAGCTGGAAAAAGAATATCTTTGATATGACCTCTAGAGCAGACCATTTGCAGCAGGATTCAAGATGAGCAGATTTACCCTTGCATATCTGCTTGCTTCACAGCTGCTTTTAGATATAAACTCTAAAATATCTAATACTGAGTTACTGCAGAATTAAGTGTATATAGCAAAAAAGATTAAGAACCTAGGATTTTCTTATGCTTATAGCAAATGTTAGAATGGATTTTGTATGTTGAATTCGGATGAAAAAATGAAACATGGTTAAAAACTTATTTCTAAATAAAATAAATTAAAAACTTATTTCTTAATGATCTATTATTGAATCCAGCTACTGCTGTTCTAAGCTAAGAATATGGAATGCCTCAGAATTTTTGGTAGTCTGCACCTCTGATTTATGGCCAATACTTATTTAACCCTGAAACTCAAATGATAGCTCCACTTTAACTGCAAATCCCTTGGTGTTCAAATGTGTTGCATTTCTTTTTTCCCTCAAGGAATGTTTGAAGTCCCCTTTAAAAATAATGCCTTGAGGATGTTTTTTCCTTAATACTATTTAAAGGGAGTTGAAAGCATTTAGCTATTGAAGTGTGCAGGGTTCTAATAAAGGAATTGTCATCCCTGCCCATGAGCAAACTCTCTCGGAGCTCCCTATTCCAGAATTCTGGTGCTCCTGACAGCAGTAAAAATTAGACCTGAAAAAGGAATTGTGTTGCATCAGTTCCAATGCAGTTTATCAGAATATCAGGGGGTGGTGGCAACCGGCTACATCATTCTACCACAGAAAGGGTGGAAACTTTTTTTAAAAGAGTGACCCCGAATCCTGTATGCCAGGGCAACCAAATCTTGTTGCACTAAAGACAACCAATAATAAGTATTCTTCAGATGTAGCGTCTTTATTTCTGTCTTCGAAGGGAGAAATAAAGGTTGGGTTTTGTTGTTTTTTTTTTTTACCCCACTGTTTTATTTGATGTAGTTCTTAGCAGTCCAGCAATTACCTTAGGTGATTCTCTGCACAGTGAGCAAGGACTAGATAAAACAAAACATCTGATATTAATGCATTTTCCCCCCACACAGAGAAAAGAATGTAGAAAATGCTGTTGTCTGTAAAGGCAGAAATGGATTCCCCAGCGTAGCCTTCATTAAGACAGTAACGTTTATGTTCTACTCAAGCTCTCCACCTGGAGCTGCAACCTCAAAATTCATTCTGAAGTTAAACAAGAAAAGTTATATTCACTCTTGCTTATTTTGTGGCTAAATGGGTGGAAAGATCTGAGGTTTTTCTCACAGAGAAGCAGGGACACACTATGATAAATACTGAGAACTTCTGTTTGAATGTCATTAATACCAAGGTTCCTCTGCTGGTGCTAATGGTGTCTAGTACAGGCTCTTCTACAGAGCAGCAACCATTCTGTTTAGTTTCATGCTTGCATGGTTTCCCCTAGCACGACTGCGAATGATCTTGGACAACAGAATGTGTGAGCGTTCCTGCAGAACACCACAACTGTGACCAAAGCAAAGGTGGAGATGGGCAAAAAGGGTTATTTTTTCATAATTATTAATATGCTTTCACCTTCCTCCCATCAAGGACACTTACATGAACCTAAGCTACAAATTTTCAGTTTAGAAGGGAAAATCATACAGCAAACTATATGAGCTGATTTTATGACAAACACGACTGTGAATTTCAGAAAAGCTGCTGCGGGTGGCTGGTAATGCCTCCACACCCAGATGGAAAAAAGGGAACGATCATAGGACGGGAAATGAGTCTTCTGGCATGTGCCGACGTCCAGCCTCGGTAGTTCCCTGACTGTACTCGGGTCTCACACAGTCCTGACAGAGAAAGTAGCTGGCATTCAAACTGCAAGCCCCAAGCCCTGAAGAGGCTTTACAGAGACTGGCTGTAGGAGAAGACTAGGGCACACTATGACAGCCCTTCCAGAGAAGCAACTTGCTGTCCTTAGGAGCAGCTGTGGCAGGTCAGCCCAAAGGCCTGTCTCGATCAGCTTCCTCAGTGTGGCACTCAGGCTGACTAAGGGAGAGTATCAGACCAGGCAAGGTTCTCCCAGCACGTCCTGAGGCACAGGCATTTTCTTTGGGAAGTTTTGGCATTCATAGTGCCCTGTGTCAATGAGTCTCACTGTTGACCTCTGGAATCGGTAAGTACCTCCTTTCGCTCGTTCTGAATTTGCCATGTACTACTATAATTTTGTTCCCCACCCTACATGCTGAGAGGCTGCAGAAAATCATACCCCAGTGGCCTTCTCCGTACACTGATGTTTCCTATCATGTGCCTCCATAAACATCTTTCTTCCAAGCTGAATCTCCTTGGTATATTTCAGCTGTTCCACAATGTTGATCAGAGTTGTCACTTTTTTGCTGTTCTACAGTCTTCAAGTTTGAGATGAGGTGGGATAACATAAAGGAAAAGTATTGATTTATACAGCGGTACCATGACATTTTCTGTTTGATTTTTAATTTCTTTCCTAATAATTTCTTAGTACTCTTTCTGTGTTCTGACCACTACTGAAGCACCAAGCTGTTCCTTTCACAAACCTCCCTTTATAGCTCCAAGGTACCCCCTCTCAGCAGGGACAGCTGGTTCAGAGCTCTTCGTTGTATATATACAGCCAGGATTGTTTTTTCCCAGGGTTATTACCTTACATTTGCTGAACTGAATTTTATCTGCTATTTTATTGCCCCTTCACACAGAATCACAAAGTTCTTGTGCTCCTGTTCACATTAGGCTTCCATTTTTACAATCCAATAAGCACCATAACTTTCCTGTTCACCTTGATTTCCATTTAATTTCTGAATATGTTGACAACCAAAGGCCCCAGGAACAACAGTCTCTGCAAAAAAGCAGCAGTGACCACTTAAATTGAGAAAACTGACCATTCTTCTTGTTTGTTCTCAAAGCACTTACTTATCCCTGAGAGGATCCTCCTCCTCCACCGGCAGCTCACATCATTCTTACAGAGTTTTGGTCAGGGGTGATACCGGTTCCCATGCCGGAAATGCAGCTACTCCGTATCAAATGGAAATCCCCTGTAGACACGTTTGCCTGAGAAAGCTCTGCAAAAGTCTTTGACTTTTCCTTGACACGTTGTATTTACTCAAGATGTTTTACTCAGTTTCAGTAGAAGTGTTCTAGGTTATGAGCCGCCTTGTGCTAAGACACAAGGAAGGTGTTGCCTACTGTTTACACTAAGCACTGTATATTACTGGATATGAAAGGAACGCACCTATTAGGGTACGGCCTTCCTGACACAAGTCTCTCTATGACTTTCTGCAAAAAGTGAGAATGAGTATACTGAATGATTTTGCACAATTCTGTGCAACGCAATGAAATAATACTGATCGGTTAATAAGAGACATACAAACTGTGTGTACACTGGTGGTAATAGCAATGGGTCATAAATGTTTGGAAGAGAGACTCAAGCTCCTTCCATGGACACGTGACTTGGAAGCCTCCAGTGCCATCCTAAGCCTCTCCAGAAACTTCTGAGGAACGTGAAAATATTTTCAATCAAATCAAGTTTGCCCAGGGATATTCAGTGATGAGGTTTCTTTCATGGCAGAGCACCCTAATTTTTTCAAAAGATCTGTGCACTAAAATCATGATAATTTTGTGGAGAGCTGGGTTTTTGTAGGTATTTCAAGAAACTGCACTGTCATTACAAGCTGAAGTCTTCCCAAACAAAGTGTGTGATTCCTCTTTGAAGAAAAAGCTTTTATTCCACTTGGAGATGGATGGTCTTTGCAAAGCTCTGACCTTCTCCTTGACAGCTACAAATGGACTACTCTTCATGATTTGTTTCTATAATCCACTTAATGTAGCAAGCTAGATTATAGATAGCAATTTATTTGTAAAAATCATAATAAACCTGCATTGTTTTAAATGCCAGATGTGGATAAATGGGGAGCAAGAACTGATGAGACGAGATTCGTGTTCTTGAATCTCCACTGAAGAATTATGGCAGCCTCTTGCTTTATCTGCATTGGAATCAATTTAGTAATTTTTAATTCACTGATTTTCTGTTGTTTGCTTAACGTTTATTAATTGATTGTCATACTCATGCAATTAATTCAAAAGTTGGCAAGTTTAACATGCAGAGATTAATTTTCTTTTACTAACCCACCACCTGGAATAGGTTTGTTTTTTTTTTTTAAAAAACAGGTTACCAAGAAATTACTTCCACATCAATCATAGTTATAAACGAGATACAGTAGGGGTATTGCATGCCACCTGTCAATCCACACTAAACCTTTCCTTATATTTGACTATGTTTTTCTATGTAATTTAATAAAAAAACTAATAAAAAATTAGGACAGCTCTGTCTGCACTCCTAAGCAAAAGTCAGTTTGAACACCTAGGACTTATCCTCTGCAAAGCTGGGAATCTCTCGTTTAGAGCACGATGCATCCCAGGTCATATTGAAATAAATGGTACACCTGCCCCGTCATTGAGCGGTCACACGATCTGCACCTTCACAACAACCTTCAGGTTGCTCAGCTGTCAAGTGTGTCTCATCTGGAATGAGAGCCGTTCATTTGTCCTTCATGTCACACTCATTTATGATGGCTGAAATGTTTATTCAGAGGGGGAGTAGAGATAATGAGCAAGGTTTCTTTGCTCTTGGTTACCAGGGGCTATTCACAAGACTTCAGACTCGCTCACTGTGTTCCTCATTGCAACAGAAAACAGCAGAGAGTGAGAGAAAAAATAGTGTTTCTAACTCTCAGCATTTTATTATGGCTTTCACCATATTTGGTGTTTAATTGAAAGCTTCAGCTTCAGTGCCTTTTTTGCTCTGTGCTGTTGCTGTAAACCGGACAAATTGACAAAATAAGATTTTTTTCCAGAGAGAGAGAGGAAGGAGTATGCCTTAGACATTGAATTTCTTTGTGGCCTATATAAGGCTAGAATAGATCCAAGCATTTTCATCTTAAAACGAGTGCTTAATGTCTCTCACAGACAATGCGGAGTTTCAGATAACTCCGCAGAGTTCAGTACAAGAGGACACACAGAATGGGTTCAGCACTCCGTGCAGACTGTAAGATACATGAGTGTGCAAGCGGTGATGTATGGAAGTGCTGCTGGGCTTGTAGGAACCCAACACAGACATTTATTTATTTTTGCACAGAAAATAAAACATGCTCTCCTTTCTCTCTCCTGTAATGCTGGGAAAACTGTGCAGAAGAAAACATCAGTCTTTTCAGCGTTTGAGTTAAAACCTGAAGTTAGCTCTTCATGTAACAACTAAGGGTAGAACATACACGTACATTAATATATGCTTTAACTCTGTGACCCACCCTCTGATTTACTGGGATTATGTCCGTGGTCTATTTGCAAAATAAGTCTAAATGATCTTGGTATCAACCGATAAGATTGTGAGAAATGTATACAGTACTGAACAAATTAAGATCAGTGCGTTCCTAGAGAGTGTAACCGAAGTCTACAGAACTCATGTGAAAAGAAAACAGGATCTTTTTGAAGGGTTTAAAAACCATCCTATGGAAATCTTTGGTAAGCATATAAACCCCCTATTAAAATCTACAGGATTGTTAAAGATACCTGGAGAAAATATATCACATCGTTCTTGCTAACTTGGCAGAACTTTTCAGTAAAGGAAGGGAAATAGGCTAGGAACATATGTAAGTTTTGGAGACGTATATTTTGACCTGGTGAGTCATTAGTAGCCTCACTGCACACCAGTCTATGCCCCTATGAAATTCAGTGATGCCTGGTATTGCTTAGACCATGTAAAACAGCTCAGGATTTGGCTTGTTATCCCATTTAAGTAGCTTTTATTATAATTTCTCCTGTTTTGTCACCCACTTACACTGAGCACCTTCCTTAAATCTCAGGTGAAATCCACAGGACGCTTCGTACAAAAGTGCTTCTTCGAAGACTTGACTGTCTGGTTTAGCTGCTAAATTTAAAGCAAGCCAGTGCTACGGCACTGTATATTTTGCTGGATATATTTTCTGGCTTTGAGGGGTATTCGCTGCATGATCTGATAAAAACGGAGGCTAAACGAACTCTACAATTTGTATTCCTACAGCCACAATTTTATTGGCTTGTTTTTTCTTTTTTTTTTTCCCCTTGGCTCTGTCAGTAAGGTTCATTACTTACAGTTACTGCAGAATCAATTTGAAATGGCCAAAATCAGTGATGGAATTTATAGCACAATAAACGTACTGCCATACAAGTGCTGTTACACATGAAAGGGCCTCGGAATATTCTTTTCAGCAATCCTTCTACATAGCAGTGTTCTGTTTTTATCAATTTAACGGAATCATTGCAGGCATATTCTGAGAGCTGTAATCCTGACAGCTACACAGCAGATTTTCTCTGAGGCAGATATTTTTACAGGAAAACAATATTATTGATAAAATCTTAGCATATCAGAACACAGAAAAGAAACCGAACACATCTTTTTCATTCTCCACATCAGGCATTTGCAGTTCAATTTCACGAAAACCCCCCCGACCCCTAGACCAGACAGAGTTTATGCAGAAAGCAGTCTCACACTCCTTGAGATATATATTAATTAGTTTAGCAGCCTGAAATCTAGGCTAAGAGCACATGGTGGGCACTACGATGCATGCAAAATGTGGAGTTTATAAAGATTTACATTTCTACTTAGTCTATTTTTCTTTCCAAGTGTCTCTATTATAGGCATCTCATATTTTACACCATTTTGAAGCACAGAAAGTTTTAACTTCAGCACGATGCATTGTGAAAAAAATACAGCAAAGACAGATGGCAGGCTGTCCTCCCCAAAACTCCATTTCATAATATACATGTGATTGCTAATAGGCAGGCACTAAAAAACAATTTTCCTTGACCGAGAAGAGCTGATAAATTGTCAACATAAACTTTGTCTCTGGTTGCTCCAATGATCTAAAGCTCTTCTGTGAGTTTTGTACCACCAAAGCCTGCATCTTACAACCATATCAAAATTTATGAATGCATATGACTATAAAGTGACTGAAAACCACTCATAATGCTTGTGTATTGTGATTCTGCACCTTGCTTTCTCAGGAAAAAGCTGTGTCCAGTGCCCTGTTCCTAACTCTGGGCATGTGACTGTGGCTTGAGAGCCAGTCTGGGTTCAGTGACGCCCTGTGAGCTAATCAAAGCAGGGCTCTGCATTTAGGTCTCTCTTAAACACAGTACCAGATCTGGTGGTGGACTGACCTAACCAACAGAGTCTTTATAACAATCCAGTGATGTGAAGGATCACAAGAACTGAAAGCAGTTGATTAGTTAGGAAAAAAGAAAAAACCCCAACACTTCCGAGCACTTGAGCAAGGAGAAATGAATGGAAAGGCTAATAAGGTAATGATTTTCAAGAAGAGAAATGTTGATCTAATATTTTAGGGAAAAATCATGCCTGGACCTTTCAGAATATGTCAAATGTGAAAGGAATCATTGACTTCACACAAAATAAAATTAAACATTCAGTTCATGCATGCACAAACTGGGGAAAATGCCCAAATTATTTGTGCATAGAATGAGACCCATTTACACTGAAGTGCTGAGTTCATTTCAGATTTAAACATTTCACCGTAACTGGTAACTACTCATTTTTATTTTTTTTTAAGGCTTATAACTATTTGCAGGCCTGTAAGAATTCAGATCTGCTTTCTGAGAATAACGGAGCACCGGAAACTCAACAGCAGATGAGCTGTGACTGTTCTGTTATAAACATATTTGCCTGGAACGAAATAACATGATGAACCCACTTCATATTTAATTGTAAAAGTTTCTTAAGTTTGATTGTGAAAAGACTAAGAAACATTTTGATGAGGGTCTTCTTGTTATAAAGCCACTATTAGCGAGTATGTGACCAACTCTGTAAAGCAAAGCCATGGGAAGAATCCATATTTCTTGAACTTTCTTTTAATTAGAGCAATACTGTCAATTTTAAAGGTGCCGATCTTGCATCCTGTTGCTCTACCTGCAGTCTGTATTACTCTTCATATACCCTCTAAATTAAAAAAAGCAAAATGGCAGTAGACCATGAATAGATTTCAAATTTAGGAAATACTGCAAAACTTTGGCAGATACACTCTTTTCCGAGTATATTTGTGTAAAGTCACTGATGTGCTATATTGTTTAGTTCAGGATGGAAAAAGATACAAAGACTAGAATTATAAATGTCAGTACAAAGGAAAGGGGAATGGGAGCTTCTAATGTGCTATCACAAACAAAAGTGGAAAACATATCATTTACAACTGACGAAACAGACCTTGGCCGTGTCCTTTTAAGGGCAAGCAATTCACACAACAATGTGCACTAGAAGTTCAGAGAGAATAAAATACCTATCCGTAAGAAAGTGAAATAAAACTTGTGACCCTCTTCAGGGTAACCTCTTCAGAGCTCAGACCTCTTTATGCAGTCTGTATGGATTCCCAGTAAAGGCTTCAATATGAAGATTGTAAGAAAATTACCACTTCTTGTAATACACTTAGTATTTTCATTTGTTCGGGGTCTTTTGTATGAATTTTAAGTAGTGGAGAAAATTAAGATAATTCTGCTCTTCCAAGCTTATTCTCAAATACTGATTATTTTCCTTTAAGCAGGCACAAAATTCTTGGTTCTAAGGAGGGACAGCCAAAATAGACAGCAGTAACAATTAAAATTTCTTATTTCATACTGGTTATAGATGCATTAAGGTATATAAGCTCCAGGGTCAGTATAAGCCTTGCTCAGCTTTCTTTAAAAGCATTGGGAGTAATAAAGACTTCCATTTTATCTTCAGAGAAATAATACTGCTGAAATATCACCTCATTTTTGATGTCAGCAGTGATTTCTTTTTACCTCTGTGATGTCAAATGGGAATTATTATTATTAGAACGACGGCTTCCTAATGACGCTGTAAAAAGGAGAGACTGAAACTCTTCCCTCCAAACATCTATGTTCTGCCTTCTCCATGGGGTAAAGCAGATGTGCTCAACCCAACGCCATTCTTCAGCATTAAACAGACAAATCAAGAGGCACGCTTAAACATTTAGAAACAGAAGCATAATGGATTATTTGGTTATATAGTGGTGTCTTTGCATTCTGGACAATAGAGACGAAGGACATTTATACTATCGGAAGTCTTCCTGGGAAACATGGCCTGAAACACTCATGATCAATTTTCTGTTCGAGAAGGTAAAACCAGCAAATCAATGTCCACATCACTATCCAGAAGTCATTGCACCAGGTTGAGCCAACAGCTAAAGAGAGCAAAAGCCTTATGTGATGGTCCTTGTTTGAACTACTGGCTTCATGCATGGCACACTGGTGATGGACACATCACTGAAATGCTCTGTGCCTTTGTTATCCCATTCTGTCAAATATCTGCATGAGCAGATGGGGCATTTCGATTTGCAAGTACTTTCACTTTGG
This sequence comes from Buceros rhinoceros silvestris, assembly GCF_000710305.1. Taxonomy (NCBI): domain Eukaryota; kingdom Metazoa; phylum Chordata; class Aves; order Bucerotiformes; family Bucerotidae; genus Buceros; species Buceros rhinoceros. The sequence continues at coordinate 102,663 of NW_010414386.1, forward strand.
TCCAAACATAAAGAGCCCTAGTGCACAATGATTTCCTACCATTTCAACGTGTGCTTATTACATGTATTGCTTCACACTAGTTGATAAAGCTTGGAGGTCTTTATGGTGGAGAAACCTATGGTGGATATGAAGAAATATAAATCCAACTGGAAAAAAAAACAACAACCAAAACAGTGGCTACTTGAGATAAGACAGGCTACAAAATCTACAAGGTGCTAAGTCACCTGTTGGCTGAGGAGGTGGATGCCACCAGCCCTGCTCCTCTCCCACAACATGGTGGCAGGAAGAGCAGCCTCAGGGAGCTTCCCTGGGCTAAATCCAAGGGGTAGGCTGCTTTTTCTTTCTGAGAAAAAGGATTTTTGGAGTGGCTCTTCTACAGCCAGTGGTAGCCCAGTTGAGAGCAGGAGTTCATCTCTTCCTGGGTTTTCTGTGAAGGTTCTGCTACACTTCACACTATCTGATCCATGTACTTTTTTTATTTGGCATCTCATTTTGCCTATTCAGGGCAACCATCAAAACAAAGGAAGTACCAGCCTGAGAAAATGAAGTGTGATGTGCTGGAACACCGAGATGATTTGACAATATTCACGCACTAGGAAGGAAGGCTGAGGATGAAGTACAGCATGTAATCACAGTTGGCTCTGGTACAAACAGGCGTTGTTATCTTTAGCAAGTTACTTGATCTCTTGGTATGTCAGCACTTTCCAGCCTCAGAGGAGTGTTACAAAGGTACATTCATTAATAAGTGACATTACAAGCAATAGGAAAAAGCCAATAAAACATAATGCTTTGCGCAGGTAAGAACCTGCAGAAAAGGTACAAAACAGTTTAAAAACCATGTGGGAATTATGGGTTAAAAATTGAGAGGTAAAGATGCTTTTGCAAGTTCATGATGAAGTGAAATAATAATTCAGTGTTTATCTCAGTGTTGCACAATGCAAATAAATTAATGCAGGTACTATATCACTAAGAAGATGTGAAGAGTAGGGAGCAGGAAAAAAAGGAACTTTTAAAAGGATTCAGCTTTAACAGGACAAAGAACAGCCTGATCCTAATGAACCGTGGGCAGCCAACATTAAAGCATGTATTGAATAAAATAATTAATGATGAAGGAAAAATTACAGGGAATTAATTCATAATGACAATATTTAAATAGAGTTTTAAATTTTTCCAGCTGTTTATAAAAGAGATTTTCTCTACTGTTTTTAAAGTTTGAAGAACACGATTGTAAAAACTTATTAATGAGACCCAACCTGTGCAGCCAGTATGTAATACGTGCTGTACAACCTTAGCTGTTCAAGGGAACATGCGCGGTGGCCTTTCCTTTGTGGAGTGAATGTGGAGGCAGGCAATAACCCACAGCTTTACCTCCTCGAGTGCAACGACTCTGCCTTTTCCTGGTGCCTGTGTTACTCAGGATGAACGATACACTCTGAAGGAACTTCTGCTTGCCCACTAATGCGGCCCGTGACAGATCACAGTTATGAAAGTAACGTCTGAGTGTAGGTTTCACATTTGTGCAACAGCTTTATTCTAGAAGATATTTTTGTTTTGAGTTTTCAGGCAGTTCTTCAAGAAGATATTTACTTGCAGAGGCAACAGTGAAAAATACTCTCTTGCAAAAATATGGTCTTCTCCCTCTAGTTAACCCATCATGGTTCTGCAAAAATATTCATATGTGTTTGTGTAAGATGTCAGGATTATACCCTTATGACTAGCAATTTGAGACTTCCATTTTCAACTCAACAGCTATCGATCTTAGGTTATCTGATCCAAGCAATGTGCAACAATGAGAAATAAGGCTTAAGAACCTTCCAGTCAGTTTAATCTTCATTCTGAATTCTTTCATTGACTGTTTTACACTCAATAATTTTTACCAGTGGAAAGATGATACTGCTTCTGCAAGTATCTGCTGAAGAGCAGGAGGATGTACTCATCTACATTTGCTTAATATTAGTTACATTTTTTCAGTGTATGAGGTTATTGTGTTTTCTAAGCATACTTTGGACAAAAACTTCGAACCGTTGGAAGCAGTTGAGATAATTGAAAAAGCTATTAGTGTCTGCATTTGCACATCTAACACAACGTTTAAATTATGAAAAAGAGGTGGGCCTAAAGATCCACTGGCAGCAGTTACAGAACAGCCAAGTGGAGCTGAGATGTGGCAGCAGCTTCTGCCTGCCCAAGAGCAAATTCTGGCTGGCAACGCTTCACAGAGCACTGTGTGGTTTTCCTTGCTCCCACAGAAGGCATACTCCCCACCCCTAACCATAAACAGTGGCAGATAACATTGGCGGCTAACTTAAGGAAACTCTGTGGACAGGATCTCTCTTTTTCAGTAGCTATTTCCACCTACTGGGAGCATGACACCTTTCTCCTGATGTGTGATAGGAGGGATTTTCTGTTCCCTACATTGGTGAGATCTCATTGTTCTCGTCCCACTAAATGATCTCTGTTTATTAACACAGCAACGGGTCTCACACTGAACTACTAATTCACGTATCCTAATAATTAGTGCTACTTATGAAAGTGCAGCAAACATTTTGTATATCAATGACTCAATAAAACTTGAAGAATAAAAATTCTTGAAGAATACCAGACTTGGCTTGGAGCTGATCTCTGTTGGTTTTGAGTATTTCATTATGTATCAGAGCAAATCTTGATCTCATAGTTTTCTTTCACTTTTATATCCAGTGACTTTTAAGAAAAGTAGCTTCAGAATGACACTGCCTAAAGCTCAGAATCAAATGCAATTGCTCCTAATTTGGTGATATTATCTTTTTTGTATTACTTATTTTTTGATAACAGAACTTATGAAAGCAGAACATCTCCCAGAAAGTAATCTGTGTTTGCTCAATTTGATGTTTCCTCCCCTTTCAGAATCCAGTTTGTGATTCCCCATTTACACAGTTTGGAACACATTGCAAGAAAATCACAACTCTGAAGCCATACAAACATTTAAGACAATATTTGAGGAGAAATACATCCTGATACAGGAATACTACAGCTGCAGTCATCATGAGGAATGATCAAAGCTTGCATCTCTCTTTTAAAGAAGACTGCTATAAAAAAGGCCTTTTATATAATGCTAACTGGTTAGTTTCATGAGTGCTACTGCAATAATGAATGCCCATCTCCAGATGGTAGAACAGTGCTATAAATCCTGTTTAAAATATTCTCAGCCCTGAATTTTTTTTTTTTTGAGAAGGTAGAGTTAGTAGCTGCTGAATGCTTTCAAAGAATTGGTTAATGTATTTAGATGCTGAGTGTGAACCCAGGTTTTCCAGACAGCTCTCCTAATAGAATCTCACAGCTCTACAGCAAGGCATAAAATGAACTCTAGTCGTCTTAATCCTGTTGCAGACCATCTTTTCTTGAACCGTATCTTTATATCTGCAAGTAGGTACTTCATAAGCTTCAGATTGGCCCATTAGTATTTTGTTCTTTTATAAGTAATGCTGCATCTTTACTAGCTAAGAGACTTCCTTTTGACTAAAAGGTCATCGATTTACATGGGTGAATTCTCGATCAGTTCTTTCTCTCTGACAAATTACCTTTAAGTCTTCCCAGTGCCGCAAAGTCCGGCAAATGCATGTGCTGACATTTAGAAAACTCTTCACATAATGCTTCCTGATGTTGGTTTCTTATTCCACCTCAATTAAGGAGGTGTGGCAGTAGCCATGTGATGAAATACTAAATCCTGCGGTTTTCTTTCTTCCTACAGAGAAAGGTCAGGATACCTTTCTGGGACAGAGTAAAATGCTTGGCAGAAAAGATTTCAAGAGGGAAAAAAATATTAGAAGAGGAGAAAAGAATTTAGGCCAGGCTGGAAAGTGGGATATGCGAATTTCCTCTGGCTAAGGAGGGAATTAAATCTGACTCTAACATAACCCTCATCTGAGAAATGTACTAATCATTAGACTATCAGGCAAGAAAACAGCTGCCTTATCCTTCTTCCTCCTTCCTATTCCCCAGAAACGGAAGGTGTTTTCTTGCTGTGTTCTTAACCAGCCCCTGATATATTGAATTCTTAAATTAATTTTGGAATAGGGACATCTTGCTTCTGAATTCCAAGTGAATCTTCCACTTAGACAGGAAAAAAACAGTTTCAATTTTTTCTTAAATGAAGAGAACAGTATCACAAGGCAAGTGCAATGGCATATTTTTTTCTCTCTAACAGAAATTTTGGCTTTCTCACTCTCTTGGGTTAACGAATCTAAATTCTGTCAAAACCAGCTTATTTCAAGTCCACAACTGAGATTTAAAAATCTTGCCCAATTCTTCAAGTTCTTCTAAAAAATAATTAAAAATATTTATTTTAAATGAGGAATAAAGGCAGGAATAGTGTGAAAAAGGCTGATAATAGAACAGTGATGGTCCGAAAAATTCACCGAGAAATTTAGATTTCCATCTTCAAAATTTGCTTTCAAAGACTTCTAATTTTACAATTTTAAATGCAAAGTCTGAGAGTACCGTCTCAGAAAAATGTTTAATTTTAAACAAGGTGGTAGAAAAGTTGGTAGAAAGTTATCATTGCGCCAAACAAAAAGATGAGTTCATATAGACTACAAAGACTAATTTGTGAAAATGTTTATTGTTTTAAAATATTTTTATATACAACAACTGATGTATGAGGCAGAGTTAACCAAATCTGAATCCTTCACTACTGAAACTTGGACATGCAACAAAACATCAAAATTTCTAAACTAAACAAGCAAAACCAAACCTTTTATCTAGCAATTTACTTATTGTTATGCAGTACGTCCACTAGTAGTTCAGATTATGCTGTTAGGTTTAACAGTCCTCTGTGACTTAGTAAAGTCATATACAAACAGCTGAAGCAAAGTCCACTTCATTCATCTCCTAAGAATATGTATGTGCTTTTTCATAATCCCAGGGCACTTTTCAAAGACACCCATGCCTGACTTTGAAGCAGAATTATCTGAGTAACCCTGCAAGTATTTCTCTTCTCAATAATACAGGTGCAAAATCCAAGGTTGTGAGTAAGATTCTGCTCAGTGCATGACAGCTGCTCTGTTTACTTCCAGTTACTGAAGAGTCTGCAATAGACTCATTGACTCGTGACCTCAATGACTTTAATGTCTTAATGACATGGAGACCGTTTCTTGTTGACAATGAATGGGTCAAAGCAGGCATCTAGGTTGCACAGCAGATAGAATGTACCACTCCAAGAAGGAAGGTACAGCCTGAAGGATTTCTAAGATGCCCTTTACTCTGCCGATGGATTGCCAAGAAGGTGCATTTCCAGCTCCTTGGGAGATAGAGATGCAACAGCTGTTGGTCACACCAAATTCGGAGATTGCCACAGCAACAATAAAAGTCCAAGGGAATCTCCTCATGTTTGCTTATCCACCTCTGTAACGGCTTATCATGAGAGGGCTACTCCATAAAACAGCAGAGGAATGTTGCATGGATAGATACTAAGACAACTGACGAGCTGATGAACTGGAAACTACCGGCAACTACTGGCTCTCATGACGTTTGATGATTGGACTATTTCTTCATCCTGTTAACTATGCTTTGTTCAAGAGAACAGTGTGAGGCTCTAAGGGTTTGAACAAAGAAAATGCTAGCACAATCTGACATGAAAGTAAACATGACAAAACAATAATAGGATACTACAGGGGAGAAGGAAATATATCACTGGACTTGAACAAAATAGTTTTTAATTAAAATTAGCTTTGACGTATGCCTGAGTAAGCCAGGCAGTAGAAACACTGAATGTGGGATAACTGTTAAGTGGACAGAATTATGACCCTCAAACAGAGGAAAACAAATGGAAAAGGAGATAAAATGGAGATAACACAAATCCAAATTAAATATAAAACTATCATTTATTGATGAAAAAAATTGAGAAAAGGAAGATATGAAACACTTTCAGCAGTCAAATCAGTAAGTCTCTGCATCATGTATCTTAGACAACAGCTGTAACGGTAATACATTCTGAGTTTTGCAGTGAATGGAATGATCCTTTTTTTCTTTTTACTTATTTTCAATGTGTTTTATCAGCTAACCGCATTTTATTTGACTTTTTTTTTCCAAGATTCTAAGTATCTTTACTCACCGAAAAGTGAATAGCTCTTTAGCACTGTATGTTAACTCTTTTTCTACAAGCTCTCAGCCTAAGAATATTAAGAATGGGAAAATCCAATTCAAGGAGGGTGCTGGGAAACAATGAAAGGGAAGGAGAGAGGGAGGATTGATCATGTAACTGCTTTCCCATTTCAGACTTTTAAGGTAATACAAGTCATGGAAAACAAGGCCATTATCTCCATCTTTACATATAATTCGGCACTAATTAAATCAGTCCAGGAAGGGACTATAAAAACAGGGTTGATCTCACATCAGAACAGGGTCTCTTTGAGGTATTCACATGTGTAAGTCTATCAGTGTGATTTTTGTTCCAACATTTTTTTGGATAGAAAATTAGTAGTAACTAGATCAACCCAAATGATTAATCAATCTTGTTATCTGACTGTTTTTAATTTTATGTGATTTTCCTGAGTCAGGGATCACTCATCTGAAAACTGGCTAAGCATCTTGCAGACCACCTCACTTCTTTGCTATCTAAAGAAAACACTCAACAGCAGTCCTCAAAGCACGGAAAAAATGGAGATGTGGTTCTGAGCTCAGTAAGAGTTTGGAACAAGACACAACCACTTCATAAAGACGAAAAATGTTGTCACTGCTGGAGGATTGAATCCACAGGGAGCTGAATGCCCTTGACAGAGCTAAAACCTGACTCACACAAGATAACGGAGTTCCCAGCACACGGCTCTGATGAATGTTTGTGTGCTGATTCAGGAGCATTACCCACCCACAATGACACAAGAGCTCAAGGGAAGCTGTTAGCCAGGAGCCCTTGCTTTTAGCAGAGGGAAAATTCAGAGCTCTGCTGTACTCTGAAGCTGTGAGACAGTGGCTCCTGAGTCAGTCTGCTCCAGGAGGATTTCCCACAGGAACTCTGCTGCGTATGACCCCAGCTGGCATAGTGTTTCCTGAATAAGCGCTGGAAGTCTTCCAGGGACTTCTGATGCAGAACGTAGTCAGCTTTTCCCAAGAGCTTTGTCAATATTATTTAACTATTCTTCCCTTTGATAATTTCTTATAGCCGCATGTCCATAAGACTCATGGATCTTTCTTAACGTTAATACACCGTACACCTGAAGAAATTCTGAAGCCTTAAGTTTGTTCTGGCACCGGACTTTTGGAAATCAGTGAATAAATTGGTAAACATTCCTAAAAATGTGGCTGACATTCACTGTAGCAGCCGCGTTTCATTTTGCTTGTCTAATAAACCAACTGAGAATGATGTTTAAACAAAGCAGTCCCTAACATTCAGGTAAAAGACATCCACGTGATCCAACTCTCCGAAAACAAATACACAACTATTCTGAGGCTCACTGAGGCTGTGGATAATTCTCCTTCCGTAGACCGTCAAGTGCCAATGACTATGCTTCCGAAAATCTGCCAAAGTACACATCACATGGCTGGACACAGCTGCACTCAGCCAATCACTGTCAGTTACAAGATCCTCAAAACCACCAAAAAGCAGAGGAACTCTGCTCTCAGGAAACTCTATATTTACACCTGCCTAGGACTCGCACGCCGATGATGCAGTTTTACACATGGTGATTTGCTGATGCCTCATGGAAAAATGTGGAAAAACCCAAATGTTTTATTTCCAGACAGTTTCATCCACTATCATACTTTTATCTATTCTTTGTGTCTGGGAAAATCTGGCTAAAAAATGATAGCTGAACTTTCAAAACTCATTGTGGTCTACCTGTGACTTCTCAGTTACAGTTTTCAATGTTTCCAAGAGACATTAGCAGGTGTAAGAGAAATGAAATTGTATTTGTATGATAAACACTGCTGTGTCTTTCTTTTGAATAAAGGGTCTACTGTGAATTTCCAGACCTGTAATGAGTACAAACCCCATCTTGCGAAGCCAGCCAATTCTAGATACGCCCTGTTCTAGAGCTGGACAAACATTAGATTATCTGGAGTCCAAGAAGAGAGAACAACAAAGTCACTCACATCTCTTCCTTTTGTTCTCACCTACATCTGGCAAAAAAAGTGAAAACTACAAAAGCCAGAGATGAATTCTCTTTTTTCCCCCCATTACTATTGCAACAAAAATATCCCGCAAAGCAAGCTCTCTGCCAGTCTAACTTAGGCCTTGCCTGGATGGACCATGCCTAATCACGAAAATCAGTATAATAACTTAGTGACCTGCTCATTTATTCATCCATCTGCTTTCCTCCTCCTGAGAGTGCCTGTGCAATTCCTGGACTTGGTACCTTCCACGACTTCTAAACTGGTCAGCATGAACAAACACTGGGTGCATTCCTTCAGGTGTTGACAATGAAGCAGTACACAGATCAAAACTCGTGCCTTCAGAAACCACTGATTTGAACCTAAACTGCCATTAGCAACTACTTTATCTCGACCCAGAAACCATCCAGCAGGACTTCCAGTCATTTGCCTGCAAAGACAACATTTCTACCTGTTTTTACTGCCCGGATAGTCTGATATTCACAGAGAATATTTTGGGAAAAGTGAGTTTGGGAATTTTAATTCAAAGCTCCTCTAAATCTTCCTCTGAAAACAAAAAAAAACAAAAAAAAAAAAGAAAAAAGCTTGTGAAGGTTTTTAAATGAACATTGACAAGCAGCTTCTTTAAATACACACACATTCTTGGACTTACTTTCTTGCACCACTTTTATCTTGTATAATACTTAATGGATGACATATTTCATTCCACTGTTAAAAATGTGCTATTCCTTCTAGTTTTAGTATACTGCAAAGCCACTGATAGCTACAGGCACTATGGGCGATAGATGACTGAAGAAAAATGAGATTACTGCTGATAAGGAACAAGAGACTTTCATATCTTAAAAGAGTCTGAAATCCAGCAAATATGATCCCCAGCAGCAGATGCCCCTCAGACAGACAATGGAAGAAAAATGGTGGAAAAGTACTTGTTGTGGCTTGTTGTTTCCTTCAGCCAGAATAGCAGCGAAATTAAATAGCTCTAGTGTACTGTCTGCATGAGGAAACGCTCCCTCTCTGAGAAAAACATAACCCAAAGACGACTAACAGTCTCATAAAATGAGCAGTAATTTTCCACTATGGGCAAAGTGATGTTACTCTGACTCACCTTTTTTGGTAAAATAAACCTTCGCTCTGGAAGTGTTGCTCTTTTGAAGGCTATCATGGTGTTATCATCAATGTTTGTCACAATAATGATCAATTTAATGGAGGCGTAGTACCAAAGCCAAACCTCAGGCTGGAAATACTGTATTAATGATTCTTTAACAAAAGGAATGAGACGTATGCAAATGCGAAATAGCTCCTCTCTCTGATGTGTCCCTGGAACATGAATGAACGTAATTTAAAGATGTCAATATTTCATGCTACAGTGCAACCCTTACCTTGTATCCTGATGATTTGATGTGCACTCCTCGCTTGGTCAGTGTAGATTTCATTCGGATGAAAAAAGAGCGCTCTAGAGTGTTGTCAGTGGTTAGTAAACTGGGGCTTGTAGATTCCACTAGGGAATAGAAAAAATACATATACACATAATTTAGATTTTATACATCCCCTCTAAGCTATTTTTCAGGTGCAATCCTTGAACTCACTAAAAATAAATGACTGATGGATGCTAAGAGTGTTGTAATCAATTTACCTCATTTAGAAAACGTTTACTTACCAAAAGAAAAAAAATTGAAAAATATACGTATACTCAGTAACTCTCATTTTCAAGTCATTTTTCCCATAGCATTTTTAACAGAGATTTGCCTCGTTAACTCTTTCTTGAACAAATTTGTTACACCTGGTGTTATTTTTTAGGGTATAACACTGTTTTAGAAACTGGGAAGCTCTTCAGTATTTTGTGAAAGACAAAGTCACACTGAAGTAGCAGTTCTGTCTGCTGAAATAGGCTGCAAATTCTGCAGGTTTGAATTCCTTAGTCTCCACTCCTCGCTTGCAGTGATAGCTAGGGCAGGTCACTGCTGCGTTTGAGTGCCTTGGTTTCCCCATTACTGCCGGTTAATTATTATCAATAAAGGGCTGGGCAGCATGAACACAAAATGCTCAAGTAAATGACACACATTATTTTTTTTTTTATTATTAGCATCATCATCATCACTGTCAATTATTGGTAACTAATCACTAACAAAATATATTGTAGTCCAATTGAAAAGATATTTGCTGCTGAAACTATAGCTCTCACCTGTGCTTCTCACACCCTCAACTGCAACCACTTGAGATAGTAAATAAATACCCTTAGTATAAACCGTGATAAAATAGAGGGTACAACCCCAGTTAACACTGAGATACTCTTTATACAATCTTTACTATCAGTTTTTAGCCCTGATAACCAACTTTTCCCCAAAACACTGTTCATGGGATAATCGTGGAGCAGTTTACAAAAAGCAAGCATTAGTGGAGAGTAAACTAACTTTTGGTTTCAGTGACTAATTAGCACTGAGTAAAGAAGTAATTCTGAGATTACAGTGCTATTGTTTTGGAGAAGTCACCAAACTACTAGTAGTAAGTATTCAAGTATTTAAAAAGCATTTCTCATGCAGACAACAGAAACACAAAATCTTGTTTGCGAGCTAAGGATTGTATTGAATTGTCCTTGATTTAATGCGGTCACGTTCTCTCGTGTTTGTGACAGCGTAGCTCTATTGTGATGAAATAACTGACAACAGTGCCCCTTTCTTTAGTGTCTCTCTTAAGATTTTTTTGTTTTAGAGAGCATGAATTCGATGTCATTTTAAATGTACAGCTCTTTATCACTCGAGGGAAAAGCAGAGCCATGTTATATTTAGTACTTTCATTTCTTCTGATTAAATATGAATTACTATGAAATTTTTCTCATCATCTAACACGCCATAATACGCCAACAGCTTTTTAATACACTATATAAGCACAAACTTCTGCTCTAAGAGTTTAATTTGCCCCTCTAATCCAATCACATCAACCTTATTTCTCTTATCAGAGATTCCCATTTTGAATTAAATGAGCTCATTAGTTTTAATCAAAAGCAGAGAGATCAAAACTTAAACGTAAATGCTTTAGATCAGAACTGTCAGTCAGCCGTGCAGTTCTATTTTACTAAAACACAAGATCAGAGACCCTTAGAACCAATTTTTTCTCGTAAGGGATGCCAAGAGCTTGAAGATGCTATATCCTTTTTTTTTTTTTTTTCTGCTCCCAAGGACAGATTATACATTTAAGGTTAGACTTAATTTAGAGTATTTTTTTCATCCTGGTGGAAATGGGAAAGTATGCCATTCTGCAGTTGTCTCTCTCACATTTATTGGTGCTGGTCCTTGGAGACCTGAACAAATGTGAAGCCATCACAATCCACGCAACAGACCTGTCCTCAAAAAATTCAGCTCTGTTCAGCAATATCATGTAAGAAATAAAACTCTGAAAGGAAAGTTAAGTGTTTCAGGGTACAGGACAGTGGAACCCTTCAAACACCAACTGGGGTCACGGGGATAGCAGCAGTACTGGTAAGACAAAGATCATAATTAATTATTATTTTTATTGTACAGTACTCTACAGTGCAGTAGTTAAAGAGTACATTAAGAAACCACAGCATGGGTGCTTCCTGCTGTGTGAAGAAATGCTAAAATCAGCTTAACAAGAGTAGTTGTTGTAGTCCAGCACATTACACTCTAGCGCAGGCAGTAAGTACCACGTCCTCATGTGTTCTAATGATAATTACCTAAACACACAGAAATAATGTTAATTAAACACACAATAGCTTGAGCTCAAAAAATGATCAGGCTGTACGAACCATTCCCAAGCAACTGAAATTAAAACTTCTCTTTCATACACAGTTTTACGAAAGAAAGGAAAGCATCCGACCTATGGCACAGTGTACTTGGCATTGCCAATTTCTGGGCTCATGTCACCTCCTAGCATAAACGTAACATTATTTTGCTGTTACTACAATATGTACAAACCTATACACCTCTGTAAATGAATGTTATAAAATGCATATAATTTATCCAACAGACTGGAACAGTGCCTGTCATATAAATATGTATTCTTAAGTGTTTGATTTTCTTTAGTAAAAAGTACCTGAGAGCGTATGTGTGAGATGGGATTAGTTACCTAAAAGTCCAGAACAGCTTATGAACTGCTTTCCGAATTTCTCTCTGGAGAGAACCATTATGGTCTAAATCTGCACCCAGAGTTGTACCCACTCGCAGCAGACACTGTAACAATACTAACGGTGATTATGCATGCAGGATTTTAAAATAGGATATGTACAGAATGCATCCATCGATGTCAGTGAGATTTGCGCAGGAATATATGGAATTGGGTCCATTATGAGTTCTCAGGAGTTGATTTTAAATGGCCATCACTCAGCCTTTTCTATTTTTTTCCCAATTATGTCAAAGGAGGGTAGCAATCTGAGGAACATCAGAATGAAACTCTGTAGCAATTAATTTTTGAGTTTTTTTTTTTTCATTGGTAATTTAAGACCTTTAAAATGGCTTGAAATGAGCAAGGTCTGCTTGACTTGATAATGTCGTAACTGAAGATATTGTTTACACTGAAAAATAGTGCTCCTGGGCTAAATTTACTGACTCTAAACCTACTGTTGAGTTGTAAACCTCTGAAACTGTGAGTTTAGAATGCTAATAATATGATAAAAGTCAATGCTCACTGTGTGTGAATGAAAGCACTAAACACTGTCGGGCTTAGAAGTGTAAGAAGTCAGTTTGGATTGTCTTTGCAAAACAGGTAACTGTGCTCGGTGGGAAAAGCACTCACCTTTGCGTGCCCTTAAATATCTGCGGCAGGTACTACTAAAGGAATAAACTTCTCTTTCCACTCCAAAAGCTGCTAATGAAGGGTGAGATTTTGGGACACAAGGAATGGATTGCCCACTTCAAAGCACAGGAAGCTACAACCCACTCTATCCATACGAAAGCATCGTAAATGTGAAAATGTGAACCAAGAGCCGCAGAGCCAAATGCGATGAACTAGTGGCAGATTAACTAGTTATCGCCTCTCAAGCATTTCTTTGTGAACAAGCCTTGTAGCTCTGACCCTTCAATGGGCTTTGCCCGGACCCCACAAACCAATCATGCACCACCTAACTTCACGTGCTGGAAGAATTTTGAAGTTAGTGGAGTGTGTACTGATAAACATGCACATAACTGTTTGGAGGACTGAGGTCCATGGCTCTGATGCTGCAGAGATCTGCAGATGTGCTGTGCAGCCTGACTACCTTCACGCCATAGAGCAAAACAAAACGATGCAAAGAATCGCTGTTACTCAGCAATAGCACAAGTTCTGCCAGCATGACTGAGTCACAAGCACGTTCAAATTCAGATTCCCATCCCCCAGGAATTTCCAGCTTTGATTTATGGCTTAAATAACAAAATGCTGCCAAAGCAGCCGGCACAAATATTTACCAACTTCTGGGTTTTTTTCCTCACATACATTAAAAATAATTGAGAGGAGAAAAAAAATGCATTTTTGCATGCCAAATGGATAAACCATAGGCTGTTCATTCTTAGGAGGACCAGGAGCTACAGAGGGAAAACCAAAAACAGTAAAGGAATTTGAAGGGATTGGTAGGAAAAAGGCTTGACATACTGGAAGTTCTGGATTTCATTGCATTTCAGGAGATTTTCACTGGGCCTTCAGTTGTCTTTCTTGCAAACAGGTGTCTATACAACTTTTAAGAGACATTCACAAATAAGAACTATACAGCTCTCAAAAGAGAACAAAATAACAGAACACACAAAATAACAGGAGAAAGGAAGCTCTCTTTTCATGGAATTCCTACACTTGCAGACCTCTTCCCACATTTCTTAAAGCCTTATAATCCTTTGCACAGGCAATTGAGAATCATTTTGTTCAGAAGAATAATTAGGTAATATAAATCTAGCATTTTCAGTTGGACTAGATGCATCTTTGTAAATGTTTCTGTTACTTCTGTGCAGTTTATTGTCTGTAACCAGGCATTAAAAGACTTTCTAGGAAAATTTAGCTTTCGGTAGTTAACTGTCCTGTTTTTCTATCATATTATTGCCGCTTAAAGTGTGTATTTAATCAGAAAAGTGACTCTCAAAAAAGCACTGTTGCCAAGGTCATTCTCTCTCAGTAGCTTACAAATCAAATGTGATCATTTTATAAGCTAAACGACAGATTTTTCTAACCACTTGCCCAACAAATACAATTTATATGCTTCAAGTTAAGACAATTTCCAATAACTGCAAGTTACTATGAAATTATACTTAGCATTTGTGCAAAAGCATGGTTTTAAGTGAAGTGGGTTCAGTTTGATTGCAGGCTGAATGGAGACAAGTACTGAAAGCTAAAGCTTGGTCTAGGAAGATGATGAATATCCTTAGACTATTTGGATGAACCATGTAGGTGTATTCATGCATCCGGGCAGCCTGCCTGGAGGTCAACTGATGAGCACAGAGCTAGCAGTTTCTATAGGTGCTCTCTCGTCTTGCTGTTGTGCTCAGCATCCGGCAAAATCAAGGACTACCTGAGCTATTTCAGGGTGGCAAACAGGAGGCTTGGTCACTCTTCCAAGGCAATGCTATTTCTAAAAGGAGCTGTATGAATAGTATTTTTACTGTAAGCTGTCCCAGCTACAAAAAAGGAATTTGAATTCCTGAATAAGTAGATTTGGATCTGAAATTCAAGGTTCCTGTATCTAACTTGGTAAGACTTAAAATTTCTGTTTTGCTAATTACTGAAAAGCTGAAGAAGTTAAGGCTTTTGGTGACTTGCGTCCCTTCTTTCCTTTACACAGGGAGAGAAACGCTGGTTCTGGCCAAGGCCTCGGTGAAAAGGGGAAGGCTCGGGGCAGCTCTTTCAAAGGAAATGGAAAGAAGGATGACTTCCTCTAAAGAATTTATTGCTGGGTAATGTTTTCAGACAAGATAATAAAGTGTTCTTTCTTGTCATTCTACCTCCAAGATGAAGACAATTCACTTTTGATGACCTATAAGCCTATTAGAAATTCAAAGGCATAAAAACTTTAAACGCTATTGGACTTCTGTTGAAAGCTGCTTGTTTTAGAGGTTGGGTTTTTTTTGTTTTTTCTGTTTGTTTTCGCTTTCATCCCTCCAAATTTTCCATATCCAACAACTGATGAGATGGGCTGGCATTTCAGATGTTTCAGTTAGGTTGTCATTATAAACAATCCTTAATTTTTAAACCTAGTTTGACATTGAAGCCTTACATATATATTTATTTAATATTTTTCATAATATTAAAAAAAATCTATATTT
>NW_010414386.1:118057-130930 GCF_000710305.1 Buceros rhinoceros silvestris
TTTTCATAATATTAAAAAAAAATCTATATTTACATATAGTGCCATGATTATTTTTATAATTAAAATCTGTACTTCCTGGGCTATAGTCCGCACGTGGTGGTGCACACTGTTAAGCATAAATGTTTGAAACTGGGAGAACAAGTGATTACTCAGATATATACAGCATATCTTTTTAATGTGATAGAAGCACCTGTGTTCAGGAGATTGTCAAGTCAGTGAAGTACCAGTGAATTTAGATACAACAGCCAGAAAAGTAGGAGAACAAGTTTAGTACCTGATCCGCCTTATTCACTGTGGATTTACAAGAACTTGGATATTATACAGGAACCTGTTGACTTGAAGGGTTTGGCCACAACACAGTGTAATTAATATTTTTAATTTGCGTAGTTAATCCTGACTTTTTGATTTGTTAGAAACTGCCTCCAAAGGAAGTAGATAAAACCCCAGACCATTAGAAATGCATCAAGAACAGTTCCTTCCTTTCAGGGATGAATTCTAGTGACCAAAGTCTTGATAGGCTTACACATGGGTCTGCAGTGTTCCTGTGAGCTGTGCCACGGGGTCTGAGATGTGTACAGGAGTGGCAGTTTCACAGAGGACCTCCAGAAGACCCAAGTCTTTCTGGAGTGGCTGGTGGATGCCAGGGGTGTCTCAGGCAGCACAAGTTCCCTGTCTTTTTTTAAACTGAAGCCACTAGAGCCTGGACCCATTTCAGTAAGCAGGAACCCTACGCAAAGACTTGGATCAGGTTCTTGATTTATTATTTTATCGTTTCTTGCATCCTGCGTGGCCTGTTGCTTAGGACTTTGGCTGCACATGCCAACATTCAGCCTGGTGTATGTGGTTACACCAGACTTCAAAATGTGCTTGTGGTATTCCCGAAAATACACCAGACTTGACTTTAACCACTGACAAAAGTAAGCCAGAATTCTGTACTGATGGATAAAGCAAAACGGTGCATGCAATTACTGGCATAACAACTTAGAGTTTCACTTAACTACCACACACACACAAACAACCCAACTTTAATGTGCAAACTATGCTTGTCTGTGACAACACTCGGTGTGCAGGTTTTACAACTGCAAACACTGCTGTGTGCATACTGTATTTTGGGCACACAAAGCCTGCATCTGCGGAGAAGTAAGCCATGCTTTGAAAAGTAATCCTGTAGTGTTACAAATAATGAGCTTACCCCGTTTGGTTTTTAATCCAGACTAGGTCCATGTACTGGCTGTAGTTATGTAGGACAAACTAAAGTACAAACTCATTGACAGGCTTTCCCTATTATTGCACAGAGAAATTTTTGAATGTTCTATTATCCTCATGGAACCAAAGTGGTCTGAAATGCTCTTTATTGGACTAAGAAGCATTACTTTATTTAATGCCTCTCACAGCTTCCTTTCTTCTGCTGCTCTTTCTGCATCTCCTATTTCTCCTTCTTCTATTCTAGAAACGTCTTATCAGGCTTTGAATTCCCAACGTACACAATTTACTTCCCATGTAAACCTTATTCCACAGAATTCTCCATATATATGGTAAAATATAGAACGAGTTGGGTGCCACGATAGAGCTATAAATAAAGTGTTGCCAGGATGAAGCTATGAATAAGATTTTTGTTTCTCCCATAATGTTGAAAGACAGATTTTACAGCAAATTTTGGTAGGTCAGTGATCTATGAAATACATAGAGCTTTTCTTGCCTGTTTGAAAACAACATAATAAAGATTTACTATTAACAGAACTAATCATGGTAGGAAACTTTAAGTCTGAAAAAGCCTTTGGAAATGTTACAGTCTACTGGGCTTCAATCCATTATCTAAACACTCGCAAATGTATCCACATTCACTCAATAGACCGGAACAACTTCTGAAGAGCTGTTACGGTCTAGTGAGTGAGTGGTACATAAACCATACTGTGTATGAAGCTCGGACTTCCTTCTCCATTTTTTACATTTAAAGTTAATTCATTTTAAGCAATGGAATATATAATCTGACCTAACCTGTTGGCTTGGTTTCACATGAGGTCAGCAACACTCATAAATTTTCAAGTTTCAGTGACAGTCCCCAAGAAAATTAGCACAGTGGGCTCGTTTCCTTCCTGTTTACTTGCATTGCAGCAAGTTTCTGTTTGAAACAGAACACATCCAATGGCTAGGAGATGTTAGGACAGTACAGGATCATAGGTAAAGGCACATTTATCCCCTGTTAGGGAATGGGTATGGAGAAAAGAAAACTGGGAAATGAGGAAACAGGAAAGAAAAAAACTAATCCTGACTAGTTTGGGGAGTAAAAACTTCACTGAATTCCCTGAGAACTTTATGGGTCTGTGAGAAATACAGCAGTAGACGCTAAACTTCCTTTGAGATGTGGCTGTTTTCCACAACTTAAATGATCGTTATACTTACAGAGCAACACCTTATAAACAGTTTTGAGCATTTCAGCACAAAATTGCCATTAAATGCTGATGCTGTTCCCCCTCTTTCATGCCCTAGAAGGATCAACTGAGGGTAATTTTTCTCTCTTTCTAGTTTTCTGCTCTTGCCTAGTAACTTGTGAATCATTAACTGACACTCCAGAGCATAGCTGTGAAAATAACTGTGGTTCAGAGCTGCCAATAATGGCCCACTAAAGTTCCAGCCCAGCACATGGCACAACCCCCGCCCCCAACAAACATTAAAAAGTCCCTTCTGATGTTGCCTGACATTGCCAACCTGCTTGTGCTTAAAAAACACAATAAAGAGGTTGCTTTCCAGATTTTCATATGCCAAATGGGAGGCACTTTTTGGTGGAGATTTTCCCTAAGGGAAAGAAGAGCAGACAAGTTACCTCATGCTGCTCAGTCGACGTTTGGATGATCCCACTCCAGGGAAACATACACAAGTGTCAAAGTCAAGCTGCAGCTAGTGGATCTTTCTGTACTCAGCAACTAAGCAGCAGGAAAGTTCAAGAGGAAAAAATGGAGTATCATAAAGATAGACTTTGAGAGCACATGACACCCAGCAAAAGCTATTATGCAGCAGCCTGAGTATGCCAAGGAACACACAGTATGAATGCAAAAAGTGAGTGTTTTAAATCTTAGTGGAATACCCCTGTATATATAGCCACTTGAGGAAGCTATTTCTTCAGAAAATACCTTCTGTGCTGCTGGGATATTTGGGGGATTCTATTTTCAATACCTGTGTTCTGGATCTAGTGGAGCAATGCTTTTATCACGACTATAAAATGGTTACGATCCAATTCCTCATATAAAACAGTCAGTAACAGTGGGGCTTTTTTATGACAAACATGATGTCAGACAAAGGGCATCAGGACTTAGTCTTTGTACTACAATACAAAATAACAATACATAAACACCTTTGTGAAGCAGCTTGAAACCCCATGTTTTCTATTAAAAAGTCATGTTCAATCTTCACTGTTGATAGAACAGAATAGCTAACACAGGGAACATTGTATATCAGAAAGGTCAATAGTTATTATGAGCTACAAATATATTTTTTTCCATCCTTCAGGCTGTTTAGCGCATATCACAGCATGAGCAGCTGTCTTCTTTAATGCTTTTAAAATTAGAATCCCAAAGAGGAAGAAAAAATTACATTTGCAATGATTGCTCTTTGCTTTTGTAAGTTTACTTTAATACACTATTTTATATACATGAATCTTCCACGCAGCCTAACCAAGGGGCAGTAACTGGTTGCTAGTATCTGCTGGATTGCTATATCAATGTGTATAGAATCCTGCCAAAAAATCACTTTGCAAAATTGTGCAACCTTGCTGCATAACCTTTCTAGAAAAGTACGTAGCTACTGGGCATATGTTTAAACCAAGCAAGTGTACATGTGCAAACAGAGTGATCGTTACTAACGGCGAGCGCCTACTGGTTTAGCAGCAATAAACACAGACGACCGTTCGACCTACCGCTTTCTGTTCACACGCTGAAAATGGAAAAAAGTAGTGGTGTCATTTGACCTCATGTTGTTTTAAAACACAGCGAGTATCCGGGTTCATCTTTGCTAACAG
Organism: Buceros rhinoceros silvestris; assembly: GCF_000710305.1. Lineage (NCBI taxonomy): Eukaryota > Metazoa > Chordata > Aves > Bucerotiformes > Bucerotidae > Buceros > Buceros rhinoceros. Next base: position 122,073 of record NW_010414386.1, read on the forward strand.
TGAAAACTGCTGAAAACTGCAAACAGGTTTCTATGCTATTCGTTGGATTTCAGTCATATGGGTCCTACCAAACTGTTCTCTTTTCCCAATCCGAACCTTATCTGGATGTGTTCTGGTGTGTCAAATCCAAACTGCCATTTTAGAAATATGTTGAAGCATGGAAGGCAAGAAGTAATTTTCTTTATAAAACAACTTCTTAGCCAATGTAGAATGGTTCAGTAATAAAACAATGAGTTGTAGGTAAAAGCCATATGTTGCCAAAGGAAAATTAATAAAATTGGTAGGAACGGTTTACCCGCAGGGTTTAATGTTTGTTTCCCAGACAACTTCATCACTGGGCAGTAGCAATAGGTGTGGTGCTAAGCATCATGACAGTTTGCAGATTCTTTGGGGGATAAAGGGAAATCCTCCAGATTTTGCAGGATATGTAGAAAGTCCTTGTCCACTGTACCTTCAAGGAACAGCTTTCTCCAGCTGCATGGCTTCGTAGATCAGAAAAGAGTCAAGCAACACTTAAAACGCCAGAAAACACATAATTTCATATACTCAGACAGACTTACCCATGTCAAAACCCAGTGACGGTCACTTCCATTTTTAAAGAAGAACAAATAATGGAAAAAATTAAGCAATATAGGCTTTCCCATTCCTTTCTCCAAACAAGTTACAAAAATATCCTGTGAATAGAATTATTACTTAAACATGAAAATACTTATGTCCTCAGCACTGTGCATCCAACTTTCTTTCAGAATGCTATCAACATTTCCATCATCACAAGATTCACTGTGCAACTGTTCCCTCTCCTCTGTTCATACAGGAATTCCCTGACATGGTCCACGCTAGGCAGAAGCAAGCAGGCTGTTAACCCTGCTGCTGCTGAAGAAATTGCTAGCACAGCCGGCACGGCAGGTAGCTGATGCTCTTGGGATGTACTGCTCGGTGGGCAACACTTCCCGCAGCAGCCTTCACCTCCAACACTCACCTTCCTGGCTGCAGAAGGGGTAGGAAGCCCAACTACTCAGGTTTCTCTATGGCTTTGTCCCTTATTAGTACTGCTTCCTTCCTCCAGTTACAGTATTTTCTCCTCAAGGTAGCATATTAAATTAAAATAGGACAACAATACTCCTAAGATACACCGAGAGAGTTCTTATAGAGACAAGTTAACTTTTATAGTTTTCTTTGCTTATGCAGAATTTACAACAAAGTCCAAAATAATGGCAAGCGCTATGCCATTGAAATTCAAAGAGAGTGGAGAATGGGTATCTCCAAAAATGACAGACTTGAGGCTGCTGAAAATAGGTATCTAACAGCAGAGCCAGCAGGCTGCAGCCATGCATTATTCTTAGGAAAAACCTCACTCAAATTATTTGGAGAAAACAAATGTCAAATGAACCGGACATCTTACTTTTATTATAGTTTCCCCCTTTATTTATTTTGCACTGTGCAGTTAAGAAGGTTTTTGACCGACACAATTAGAATCTGTCATATTACACAGGAAGCAACATTTTGAAAATCAGCCCACGGTGCAGGTATTTTGGCAGATTTATCACAAGGCTTGAATGACAAACACTTAACAGAAGGAATTCTGGGGTTTTGCTTTATTTTAACAATGGGAACAATAACTTATTTTTCCCCCAAATGCCCCTTCAATTCAAGCTTTACGCAAAATAAAGCCCAAAACCAAGGTAATAGGAATAAGATGATCAATAATAATTGTTCTTCCTTTTTCTGTTAGCCCATTTTTCTACCTCCAGTGTTTGCAAGCTGAGTAACTTGGGGAGCAATCATTTAGAGACAGGCAGAACACGGTGTGATTGGTGAAATTTCCATGGAACAGTATTTCCAAAGTTTTTCTGAGTTAAATTTTTTCTACATTGTATTTTCACAACCCTGGAGCTTGCACTGTTTCTTTTTCTTCCAAGTCTGAAGATCACCCCATGGATTAACAAATGATTGAGGATTCTCTCTTAAAAGACTCTTTAAAAAACTGTCAGAATCAGCCTGAGACAAAGATTTATTATGAACTATTTAAAGGGCTTAATATATGTATCCCCAAAGAGCCCTTGGAGCAAACTAAAAAGGAAGAATGGAATTCTCAAAGAATGGGAAAAATCTCCAATGCCCCACTTTCTTCACACCATGATTACTGTTTACTCAGAGGATAAAATGCCTAACCTGTCACATGAAGTCTTCACAAGCCATATTACTGCTGATGTACAGTTAAAAAAAAACAAAAAAATGAGCCTCGACAGTAATATGCCTAAGAAAGGCAGCTGTAATTTGCTTTCTAACCTGTTCACTAACACACTAATGTGGATACATCTTGTAGAAAGAGCTGATCTCCTGACCCAGACAGCAATCAAACAACTGCCAGAGTGTTTGCTGTCACACAAGCTGTGACCATTACCTTAATTATACGTTCCCATATAACAGACCTTCCCTAATGAGCAACTCTTCTCCCATGTGTGTGCCAGCTACTCCTTCTGTCCTTGGCCAGTACCACTGCACTCCATTCCGGTTTGAAATCTGAAAAGCATACTCGTATGCATTCCTTCCAATAGAGAAAAATATTATGTATTTTAAAGAGGCTAGTTGCTTTACTGGAGTGCCAAGACAATAAAAAATCCAGGCTTATACTAAAGAAAGGGAATTAGAAAGAAACATGCCACACTAGTGGGAAATTTTAAGCAAAGCATGATCTGACTTTCAACTCATAAGTTCGTATATAAAAATAGCCACCTTTACATATTCTTTGGGGTTTACAGAAGTATATAAAATGCTTTTACACTGATATTTTTCACTCTGCACCTAAAGCCAGGAATCGTACCTGGGTCCATGGCATGCATGAATGCCTGCCGTTCCTCTCTGATATCAACTTCTCTTTCCTTCATTTGCTGGCTTTGAATTGGAACACTCTGAAGCACTTTCTCTAGAAGTTAAAAGCAGCAACATAAAGCTGATTTATCTTAAGGTAGGGATAAATTCTGAAGCTAAGGAGATCTGTGGTGAACCTCTGGCCAGTGGTTCTCTTCTCTGAGTACCCAAAAATTCAAGTACTTTCAGCTGAAGTCATTGGAGGTCCTTGAATGGACATAACATGAAGTGCATCATCTCTTCGTAAATGAGAAGCTCCATCCTCCAGCTGGCCTAAGACATCTGCCTTTGCTGCATAGACATTGTATATCCAAAATGGTCTCTATGTTTTTTCCCTTCTACTACTTGCATGGCAGAAAGCAGCTTGCAAAGCTTGCCCATCACCGTTATGGGATTGCTCATGAAGACTCTATGCTGATGTCCATTTCCTCAATCTTTAAGGCTAATCTTTAAAATTAAAAGATTGTTATTATATAGCTTGTATAAAAATGAAGGCTTTATAGAGAATAATAATCATCAGACTGTTCTCAAAGAAATTATAAGAGGTGTAGTATATTATGTATTGCAATCAAAGTGTTTTGCTTCCAGATTATATTCTATATATTAAAATACCATAATTTTAATTTAATCCTAGTACATTTTTAATGGACACTTATAAGGTAATCCGGGAAGACTATAAATCTTACATTCATATATATATTCTATAATACATCTGTCTTGCTACAAAAAATACAAATTGTAACAGTGAAATGAATATGTTTTAATGAAATATTGCATAAGTTCTAACATTCTGCAAAATATGACTTGTAATATGAAATTTCTTTTCAAAGACAAAAGGTAATATAGGACCAGCAGTGAGCCACATTTGCTTTATACTCTCTTACTGGTTTTGTCATGACATAGCTCATTATATGGGTCACTGTTCTCTGGAAAAGAAGTTTCCTATGTCAAGGATTTTAATTTCAGAATAACTTTGATTAAGTGATACTTATATTGCAATACAAAAGAAAAACCCATCTCTCTAAAAAGCTTTTGTTAAAAAATACTTTTATTTTCCTATTTAGGCAACCCAAACCCTCCTAGAAAATCCGAGTATAGTACAAATAATGATTTCACATACAAAAATGTTAGTAGCTGCTTAATATAATCAGGTGTTAGAATAATGATAATGATTACCTCATCATATTGGTAATTTTTGCATTCTGTTAGCAAATTTTGCTTTTGCTAACATGATGCAAAAGTTGTTAATATAATGAGTCTCATTGTATTAGCAACTTTCTATCACATTAACAAAGATTAAATTTGCTAATGTAATATGACAGTCACTAACATAAGATTAGTGAAAACAGAGACCAAAATCTCTGTAGACCTCCTAAAGGTAATGCTGAACATGTAAGCAATGCTCATTTGTTTTTCCTTTGTTAGTTATCCTTTGAGTGCCTAAGGTGTCACGTCCACCGGCACTCACTGAATGTTCTCCGGGAAGGCCCATTTTATCAAACACTAAAGGAGCCATGAGACAATGATTAACTTTTGATGCAAGATCATGAACCATAAAGTTTCCTCGTTAGAAGATAAGTGACTCAGGCAAATGGATCAGCTGATATTTATACAACATAGAGATGTGTGTTCATAAAAACTGACATTAGCCACACTGCTGATTAATTTATATAGGATCCTCCACAATGAGCATACTGATGTCTACACAAATATCAAACAGATACCGCAAACACCCTACATTGCTCATGGGGGTCTCCCAAAAGAAATTTCACATGTTAGAAAGAGTTTATGGCACAAATGCTGCAACATTAAAAAATGACAAACAGCAGTCTTTGGCCTGGATACAATGTCGGTCTTTGTCCGTGCTTGCGTACTGCGATGCCCAAATGACCGCGCAGCCCTATCCACACCTGCACGAGTGACTTGGGAAGTCAGATATGCTGCGGCATGCATATACATCATGGAAGGCTAAGAGGCTTTAGCCATGTCGATGCTCCCTGACTCCTGCTGCAGCTCTGGCACCACTCACATTCCTGGGGTAATGCTTCTACTTGTTTTCAGCTTCCTGTCCCAGACTTCAAACGTGAGGAGCCAAAGAGAAGCTGCAGCGCTCTGTAAGAGGCAAGTATGGGTCCCTCTTCTCGGAGGAAGCCTAACCTTGCCTGAATGGTCTGACTTTAATGAGCAGTGTGTCAGGTGCTAAGTTAAAGAACAATTGTAATGGACTGCTACTACAAGAGCACTTTAGAAGTGGAGCTTGCTCTCACCTTCCATTTTGAGTCTTTTAGATCAAGCCTCGTACCAAATCCTACCATCTGGGAGGTATCATCCTTCTTATGTCCTGTCTCAGAACAACCTACAAAATACAAGTACTCCTTCCTGAAGACTGCATGCATCCTGTGTCGGGATTTAACATGCTACCACAATATGTGGGAGCCTGAGTGTAATCCTGGTTTGACACAAGTGAAAATGAAATGCAACAGTTAGTCAACACAACAACTATTTACAGTAGCAAGCAATTAAACATCACTAAAATATTCTGAGGAGAATGAACAGCTGCTTGTCTACAGCCCGGGATGGAAAACCACGCTCTCAGAAAGACAGTAGACATAGGCTTTTGATGAACAACCTCAGCACAGCCTCATGCAAAGCACGACAACCATTTGGCATAAAGTCTCTCTCTTCCCTTGAGGATAACCACCAGTAAATTCAACCCACACAACGCAGTCACTGAAGGAAAAGGGGAATGGTAAAAACAAGCAGGCCATCTGAGTAAACTGGAACCTAGTAAGTGAACTTGAGAACTGTGCAGATAAATAAGACATGCTCTGAGTTTAGATTTGCTTTACACTTGATTTGCTCTTATAGCCAACGAATCAGTTGTGTGATCAGGAGAGTAAAAGAGTCAGAACTAGCACATAAGCATCATCTGAACTGTGAAGTCCTAGACAGAGTGGCACAACCGCAGGTACCGTAATCAGGTCTGTAAATAAAGGAAGGGGCTGAAGAGGGAGCTAGGTATTTAAAAGGGCTCATCTGAAGAGTGTGAAGAGCCTTTTGACACCAGAAGATTTTAAAACTGGTTTCATAACTTTATCTTAACATGTAATTTTCTTTAACTAAAAACAGCAGGCTGAACCAAAGAAAAATCTAGTTTTGTGATAAACTGTACTTCAGATCATAGTACTGAAATATAAAAAGGAACAGTCATAAGTTTTCCATTCCTTTTCCTTCAGTTCTTGGGATGTGATTTCTGTGAACAATTGTTTAATTAGGAGACCATTTCTTTCGGGGAAAGCGTGTAAGTGAAGCCCTAACCACTTATTGTTATGAACAGCGTGCAGCTTTTTTTCCTTTGCTAGAGCAGTTTTTCTGGAGCTGATTTGAGGCTGAATTCTAATATGGCAAACTGTATTCTGCTGAGCTAAATTTCACTGGCACAATTTTCTCTACTTCGTTGTTGTCATTGTTGTTGTTATGTGCAGGAATCCTATTCTGCCTTGCCCATTTTTATTTGACTCTGACAGTTCACAGTTGAGCAGTTCAGAGGAATACACAGCTTCCTGAATTCACCTCACTTGACAACAGCAGGACCTGATCCGGCAAGTCAGCTTTAAAATTGCACTTGGAAGCTGTCATGGATACCACGTGGCAGATGAATTGGTTCTCCTCACCATTTCTGAAAATCAGGTCACTTATTTAGGACATTAAAAAGAACTTAGGAGTTATGACTTGAGGCACACATTACATTTTTTTGCCAGTGTAGCCTCCTTACCCAATGCATAGAAATAGATTCAGAATAATGTAATTCTAATAAGCCAATCTGTCTTAAAAGGTTCCTTTACAGACATATTTCATTATACAACTCTTCATGTTTATGTTGAACTGTATGAATGATGATGGGCCCCTTTTCACACAGCTTCCATAATGCCAAAGACCTTTGGATTGAGCACAGGAAAATTTAAGTAATACAGGGGTAACACCATCAAGCAACAAAAGCCACAGCCAGGGCAGAAACCCTAATGACGTGCTGCAGCACAGCAACAGGGGCAGGTGTGTGAGGAATACGTTGTATTCTGCTATGGCGCAGAGGCAGAGGGAAGCAAGCGCATGAGGAGCAAGAGAAATAAAGTAATTTGCTGACATGTTCTTCCCCTCTGTGCTTTGTACCACTTAATTGCCGAATGCATAGCACACGATCCTAATCTGCCGTTTTCAGCCAAAGTTTAGCCTGTTTGTGTGATTTCTGTGTCCCAGAGACAAGCCCCCTGCATCAACGTGGATTAGTAGAGGATTGTACGTATAGAGGAGATGCTCAGGTCCTTCTGCTTCAGTGCCGCGTGCATATTGCCTCACACTTGAGCTACTGGGGAATCTCTGTCAGGGCCAGTAGTACCAGGGCTGATGTCATCTGCAGGCCAGCCGTTAGAAGTCACACACGCTCTTACAAAGAGCTCACACAACAAAAAAAAGCTATAGATAAAGCATCTTGCTGGCCACAATCTACAGATTCCTCAGGTCTGGTAGAGCAGCTCAGAGTGCCGAGAGCTGCCCAAACACACGCCCCTCTAAGCTTGTGTAAGACATGTATTGCCAAGAGTTTATAGCTACCAAGTGCACAGCAGAGCACAGGGATGGGGACAGGGCTTTTTGTGCAGACAACAGAGCTGCCCTTTAAGCAGCTCTCCTGGGTCCCCTGTGTCTGCAAGGGAAGTACAGTCCAGGAGGAGGGAGGAATGACCGGTGCAGGGGCCTGGGTGATTAGAAGAGCACCAAGCATATGAAGAAGCTACTGTAAAGGCTGTTGGGGTTGGATACCTCTGAATAAAAGGCATGGTATTACCATCCTGTCCTTAGACAGCACATTATTACTTTTAGTGTCATGTGCTGTGTTGCATTGTCTGATAAATCACAATAATTTGCCAGATGACTTGATTTCTGCCCCTGTCAGATTATTTAACTTGGTTTCTGATGAAAACGTAAGACAAGCTTTGCAAAATTATTTTTGTGTATCTTCTTCTCAGCTTCTTTTCCCTTCCTATTGCCACGTCTAATCTATTTATCTATGGCTCAATTATTGATTTACGTCCACTGGGATGCTAGATACATATCCTCTAAGTGATATCAGCTTACTTTTGTTACATCGTTTATAGCGAACAGATACTCTGAATCCTATCTGTGCATAAAAGCATCACAAATTGCTATTAATTATACTCTAAGGAAGATGTATTCTACTGTTGAACTTTCCAGAAAAGGCAAAGTATAATAATTTTTCTCTTCACTGAATGATTTTTTCCTTTGTTATGGGACAGCTGATGAACGTGATGTTGCTTTTACTATGCAGTCCTGAAAGTGCCAGTTGGGGGGAAACGTATTTTTCAGTACTTAAAAGAAAAATACCAGAAGTTACAATAGCTTGCCTGGAAGCTCCATGTATGTCCGCTGAACAAAAATAGCCTTTGAACTGCAAAGACATTTGGTGATGATTACTGTTCACTGAAAAAATAATTACAAAATGTTATTCATCTATTTCTTTTCCTGTCCATGTGTTTATCTATCATTTTGCAGTTTTCAGCAGAGCAGATGTGCTATGACAGAAACAGCAGCTACAGTATTTGCTTCACATATAGAAACAACAAGCAAATGTGACTCATATCCTGGATTACATTAAACAAAATGGAAGAGTGACAAAAAAAATCTGTTAGTCTAACAACAGATTTTAATTGCAAACTAAATTGAAATTCATTTGTTTAAAAAAAGTGTTTTCAAATGTTAACTCGCAGATTTATACTGTAGTATTTGCCAAAAATGTTAATTTCTGAGGTGAAATCCTGTTTCTAATGAGGTCACTAGAGCTTTGTCACTGCATCTGTGGGGCAAGAGTCCATCTTGGTCCTTTATTTGGTTCCCTCTGGATAATTTACACATTGTGTACACCAGATAAGCACTAAGCTTTACCTCATCTTTTTTTTTTTTTTTTTTTTAAT
>NW_010414386.1:130984-140919 GCF_000710305.1 Buceros rhinoceros silvestris
TCTTTTTTTTTTTTTTTTTTTTAAATCTTTAGGGCTGCAAATGATCAAATGCAATTAAAGATTTGTCCGTAAAAGATTTAATCAACAATTATCATTCGATGATCGGCTGCAGAGACACAGGCTTGAAATATGGGCTACTTGTCAAAGGGTGAACCGAAACGCCTTTTACGTTAAGAGCAGCAGGTCCTCTGCTCTTGCCCTGTTAAAACTTTGTTTGCTATTATACTTGCTGGAGAACGAGTCATGCAGAAAGGTGTTGAGGAAATGAGCCAGCGTGTTCCCCAGGTGATATAAATGCTTTATCAAACTGCTCCCTGCCTTGTTATGTAAACTATACCAGGTACCGCTCGTTTTAAACAGAGAGATAAACAGATCTAACATGCTTCAGGGCGTCATGCTTTATGCATGAACTGCTTTTTATTTTTATATTAAAGATTTTCTTGACACCACCCCTTGTGGTGAAGGAAAGCTCCGATATAACGTCTTAACTACAACCACTGCAGCACCTGCAAGTTCAAAGTACTGAGACTGATATTCCCTGATCAGATAGTCCCATGCTAACCTATTTAATTAATTCTTAATAAACAATTAATTTTTTAGCGAAATACCTCTTGTAATGAGAAAGTCTCTCTCCAAAGATAAATGAAGTAATCCTCTGAGATGGAATTTATAAAAAAATAACCTGGTCTATCCATCTATTTACAATATTTAGGTATCTACTCTTTGCTTTCAGATGTCTGATCTATTACTCGTTTTCTTATTTATTGCGCAGTTTTCAATCTGAAGTGGTATCAGACAGAATGTTTTTAAACTTCCCAGGAGTAAATATCCAGTTTCTTTTTATAGCAATGGGATTAAATTCTACTCTCAGTTTTTGTGGGAGTAAATGCAAAGTATCACCAAATACCCCAGTAGTTACTTAAGATTTATATCCATAAACAAAGCAAAATTTAGCCAGCTGTCTTAAATCTGAGACATACAAGATGAAAGCAAACACATTTAGGCTCCCATTTAAAAAAAATGGACCTACAGAGTATTACAATTACAAGGATCCACTTTGAGAATTGTCTACACTTCTAGACTAAAATATTACTAAAACCTGATTGTTCTTGGTTTAATATTCAACGTCATCCTCCAAAATTTTAAGGAGAGCTATGGACCCTATTTTCTTAGACCAGCCTAAGAAGAAAGAGGAAAAAATTCTTATGTATATTGTCATACACACAGAAATATTTAGTTGTTCCACAATAAAACAAGATTTTAAATACTCTTCCCAATCTCAATGCAGTCTTAATTGTGGAGTCACTAGTGATGCCTTGGTTATTTATCTGGTTCTACAGATAGAATTGAATGAATGAGTACATGTGGATGTGAGTGCAGGTACACATCTCTGTATTCAAATGGCTTTTCCATATCCTCCTGATAAGTTTTGGTAGTGTTTCCAATGCCTGATTAATTAAGAGTCATGGGTCAAAATGGTTTATAGAGCAATATTTGTATTAGAGTCAACACAACAAGTGTAATTACTCTCAGGCTGATAAGAGTAGTAGGTTTAGTCTGCTTTAGTTCATGTTTTCTAGGCTGAAAAATAATTCACTACTTGATAAAAGCGTTTCTTTTAGCAAACACATACGCACAGAGATAGCACAAATAGCATGGGTCTAATGCTGAAGGTATCAGATTAACAAGTGGAAACTGGGTAACAGAACATTGTTCACTAAAAGTCTGGTTTGTTTGTATTCATAATGCAATGTTTACTTCAGGACATATTTTCTGGAGACATGATGCCTTCCTTCCCTTTATTCCATGCACCACTCAAAACAGAAAAACTAATGAAATTTAACTATCCATAAACCGTTGTTGTGGACGGACTGAATTATAACTTTTTAATTTAGTCAAGTAAAGAATTATTACAGTAGGACTCTAGGGCAGGAATGTGTTAATAAAATCATACTCTCTGCCTTTTCATTTAAAATAATCCCCTTGAGCTGATTAAATGAAATATCACTTGTTTAATAACTGACAGAACATTATTTTTAAGCAGAAATGTTTTGCATATCTTTCTATCCTGTTTTTAATTCCAGGCACAAAGTAGTGAAGGCACTGACATCACACAAAGGGAGCAGAGTTTAGCACTTGGATATAGTTTGTCCTGTCATAGTGGCATCTATAATTTAGTGTGAAGCAGTGAGGTAGACAGAGCATTATCATTAGAAATCATCCTGAACAGGGATATAAAACACAGTTGCAATAACACTTGTCAGAAAGGTGACTGCAGTCAAAACTAATATCCAAGAGTTTCAAGATAAATGCTGACACTGCAGCCATCTTACAAAGACTATTATAGCTCAGAAAAAAACCCCGAAAAAACAAAACCAAACTGTGAACCTTTCCCAGAGTGAACAAGTTAGTGTGAAGTTTGTACCTGGGGTGGCATAAACTTTGTGAGATTTACAGTAAGTAAAGCCCTTCTTTCCCTGAATAAGGCACTTTATGTTGCTACAGAGGAGGAATTAGATAGTCTTCCTGGCTTAGTGATTTTAAGCCACTCTAAATTCCTCCCCCTACCCTCTCCCCGTTATCTGGAGTGTATGAGTGAAGTCCTGAGAACAGGCGATTAACTGTGCTGCTTCCAGGTTCAGGCCCTCTCCCTGCTGCCCACCCCCCAACCGGTATTCCTCAAACACCACTTCATTTTCCTAGTCTTTATGTTTAGACTCATCTCTGGCTTGGAATGCAGCTGTGATTTTATAGCCCTTTACCGCTGATTTTGTGAACTGCAAAGCCACAGGGAAACTGTCAAATCAGAATTATAGCCTTGAAACTTGGAGGCAAGTACAGTTCCTCTACTGTGTTTGTTTATTTACCACTGGTAAGGCATACCTCAATATAAAGACAAAGAAATGATCAAGAACGCTGCCTCTTTCACACGCTGATTCATAGCTCAATGTCTTTGCAGGTGTGCTGCAGGACAGGGTACAGGTGCTGTGAACAAAGTACTTCTGCTATAGGCAACCTGTCCTGGCCAGAGAGACAGCGCAGACACAATTGCTTGAGGGTCTACAGAGCCCAGCACCCCAGGTCAGATGGACTTCCAACAGTGGCCATGGCAGCTGAGAAAGAGAAGAACAATGAGGAATGTCTGATACAATCCCTAAGTTCTGGTCCAGGCCCCAGTCATTTTCACTGGATAACATATCCTGAGTCTGATGTTGTTCATTTACTAGCCCCCATTTTCCAAGGTCTACCACCTTTTGCCTGAAGAAAGCAAGGAGGACGTTATTCAGAGAAAAGTGTAACAAGTGAAATGACCAGCTTGCAGAAGCTCACGAGCTGTATCATGTAGTGATATTATAGGAACTCAGCCATAAACAGAACGAGACTTAGCTTATGTCGGTCTAAACTAATGTCATATTTAATGAAATATAAAGGAGAGTAGAAGAGTCCTTGTTACTAAAGGACTTGAGATCTCCCATGTGAGTTTTATTGAATGTTTTTGTCTCCTTGTAAAAAGATACCTAGGGTACTATGAGGAGACCGATTCTAGCTTTTTAAATCTTTCCTCAGAAAAAAATGCTCCTATAACTGTGATTCAAGTCTAAAGCTATTTTATACTTGTTATATTATGTCATGTGCGTGTGTTAATAGAATTAACACATCATTTTTGAAGGTAATTTTAACACTGTTTTCCAAAGCATTTTTGTAGATCAGGAAAATCTCTCTCTTGTAGGTAATCACTGTTACCCTGTAGCTTTCTGGTTGCCATTTTACTGGAATAGGGTATACTTTTTAGCAGCTTGGCCATTTCACTTCTTTTTCTTATTTTTTACTTTTGTTATATACCATCTAGACCTGCTGATCTGATGCTCCTGACTGTATCCATTGGATAGTTTCTTTTTTGAAATCGCAGGTTTTGATTGCGCTTGTTTTGCTCTCTGTGAACAACCGTAAAACCTCAGTGTCATTTGTGGTTTAGACTAATGGAAAGAACATAAACTAAACTGCCTTTATTCCATGCAAGTTCAGTAAACCGAGTAGTTCATTTGTATCTACCGATAAATAGCCTTTCTTGTTATTTTTTTTCACGTAACCCAAATTACTTTTCAGTCTTGCCATTAGTTCTCCAAATTACCACCCTGCGTTTAACTGCCTGTACTTGACATATTCCTATTGTCTTTACAGTGATGGATTCATAGTTTTACTGAAACACGGGAGTTTCACAATAACCTCAGGAACGTCACCATTTAGAGAGTCATTACTACCCTTACGAAGTTCACACGTGATGCCATTCAGTTGTCATAACTTAAATGAGTTTCCTGATGAATTTATGGATTACAGATTCCCAATACTGCATAATGAATCTAGGGGTTACAGTTTCCCTGTACGGGCTACATTCAGCTCTTTATTGAAAACATCCCAGCTCACCTGGTATCAGCAGCAGTAGTTTGTGTGTGAATTCTTCTACCTACACCATTATATTGAACATAATTACATTAGAGGCTCAACTATAACTGTTTTTGAACCACTGCTTCATAATATGAAAGACTAAGGTAGAAAACAGACCCATCAGCTCTGTGTGCCAAGAAGCACCAGTGTCTCAGGTATCAGCAAGTGTCATTGAAATCTTGTCAAGGTGTGAAATTTCTGAGGAGTCAAATGCTTCCACCATTATTCTTTAATTAGATTAGTTAACTCTTTAATCTCCCTCAATACTCACTCATTAGCCTTTTCCTGGCTAAGATGTCTGAATATGACCCACTCGCATCCCTGCATGCTTAAGAACTGGGATTTCTACACATATAGAAATCTCCACGTTATGTAGAGAAGAAATATTTTTAAAGACTTGATTCTGACGTCAAATTATGATGTCGTGACAGAAAGATGTTGTGATCAGTAAGACTGAACATTATCCACTGTTTCCAGCCAGTGGAACAACACTTCGTTCCATAACTTTTAAAATAGACATAATGTCCGTTTGAAATTGTGCAGCTTGGTGCACAAGCAATAAAGTGTGCAAAATCTTTTTTGGGATGTGTGACCACTGTTAGCCAGACAAACATAAAGACTTAATAAACGTGTGATGTCAAACCCCGACTGTTTTGTTTGCAGCACACATACTGCGCATTACAAGAACTATTATTTAAGATGGAAGATGAAAATTTACATGCAGATATTGGCAGGGGAAATTTCCTCTTCAAAATTACAGAAGATTTAAAAAAAAAAAAAATGTTCCTTATCTGGAGGTACCAACTTAGCTGCAGACTGTAGATGCAAGCACAACTTCTGAGTTTGTTTCTGAGAAAAGAAATCTCATAGTTCAAAAATAGGATATGTTATATATATATAAAATGGAAGCTATGAAGCAAACATATACTGAATTTCTTTGCTAGCAAAAAAGAACCTAGATTTACAGTAAATTTACTTTCCTTCATAGCTTGAAAACTGCATTAAATAAAAAAATTAAGTTAGATGGAGAGGAATAAATTTAATCAAAACACTGTTAGATAAAATAACTTGGATTTAGGAGTCTGCAGCAGCTACTGCCAAAACAAAGCTGTCGTTATTTACCAAAGCTAACAGCATTCATTGTTCAAAAATCCACAGGTAAAAAAACCAACAAAACTCTGCTAAATTATCTTATAGCGACTACTTGCTTGCGATGAATTTATCTAACAGATTGCTTACAGTTGCATTTCACATAGAAAATGCTAAAACAGAAATATTTCAGACTACATTGTTGCTGTATAAGGAAATCCTGAAAAGCAAAAATCATGGATATGTAGCAAGAAGAGGGCATGATGTTAAAGAAAGCGCTCACCTCCACTGTAATTGTGTAACATTGCGGATAGAACTGGAACAAGGTCATTACAGAAGCGGGAGATTTGCATTCTTTAAAATGGGAGATGATTTGGATTATCACCTTCAATAGGATTGGGATTTTGGACCAAGAACCGCTATTGCAAAATATTTGGGAAGATCACAGAGAGAAAGGAGATTTCATTTGGGCATAGCAATTGATAACTGTAAAAATATGAATATCTAAAATCAAAGATGGTACGTTTTCTTTCTCCATACCCTAAAATTATCATTGCTCAAAAAAATCACGTTGCAGATCAATTTGATCTGTTTCTCGTGGTTTATGGAGGAATAAAGAGCAAAGCACTTTAGGTGATTTTACAAGGATTAAAAGAGAGAGCTGTGCTAATCAATTCCTTTTATTTGTTCTTTCTTTTGCCTTTATCTTGAATGCAGAAATAGAAAATAGTAACTATATTTCTCAGAAGCCAGTATCATTTACTTTCAATAGACTCAGTAACACTGTTTAAACCTTGAAAGTTAATAAACATGGATTTGTAGAATTAAAAATATCGAACAATTGAAGAAATAGCAACTCACAAAATTAAAGTTTTATAGCCCAAAGTTGAAGAATGTGCTCCACAGTTTAAATATTTCATATCTGACATTTTCAGATGCTACTACAGTGTGAAGTCTGATTTTGATTTTTCAATCCAATACAACTTTTTGAGCTTGGTCTTAAAATCTAGATACTACTAGCTCAGGCTCATCTTTGTATTAAAAGGATATCCAATGTCTACCTAATGATATTTCCTAAATCCTTTCTAGCCCACCACATGAAAATATATCAGCTTGAAAAAAAATACAGCAGTCCTGTAATGTTGTTCACAGTCTTTGGTATGATTAACACAAGCTTCCTGTAAGAAATGTATTACAGGAAGCTTGAATTAGAAAATATACTGTGGTATTACAGCCTAAAATCTGCAGAGGTGACTCTCTAAAAATAAAACTGGTATAGCACCTGGATAGCACCTCTGTCATGCAAGTCAACTGAGTCACCTTCTCTTCCACAGCTATGGGGTGCTGGAAGGTTGTTTTCCGATTATTATCAGAATTCACGCTTTGTACTCATATTCAAGGTAGGAGTCAGTCTTTACATCTGCAAGCCAAGACATCAGGGGTTTTGTCCAATTAAGGCCAATGTACATCGCTGGGACTATCTGAAGGAGCAATTAGGAGGACATCTATGACCAGAAGCAGTTTCTATTAAAATACACCAACTGATTAAGCTGTAGCAGTAATTGCAGAAAAGTAAGTTCACGTCTGAAACTTCTCAATTTAGTTAACACATTGTTTTGGTGTTATGGGTGGATTTAAGTGCCCTAACTTCATAATTAGACCTGGTGAATTCAAAAGGTCCTCAGCCAAGCCTGCGACTGACTCCACACCTTTAAAACCAAGGTGGCTGTGCTGATTAATTATCAGGGCTATTGTCTATTGTTTTCCTTGATATCAAAGGGACTACTTGTCAAATAAGATGCTGAGTAAATGGAGGTTAATAAAATCCTACATGATGGAAATGCATAGTATGTGTTTAAAGAGGAGCAAAGATACCACTGGGTGTCTATATACACTGCACCTAGAATCACGGACTTTTAAAACACAGGAATATTAGAATACAAGGATATCAGTCCCATCAGTGAAGACAAAATGAACCCAAGCAGCTTGCACAGTAAATACTTTCAGAAGTAGTTGAGAAACGGTGACTCAAAATCCACGACTATTAACTGTAAGACAGCAATACTGCAGGGAACTCTCCTGCTCTGGCAGGGGGATAGATAAGTTGACCTAATGGTTCTTTTCCATTTCTAATTTCTCTGATTCTATTAAGTCTTGGTATTTTCAGAAGAATGCAACTGCTTTCCAGGGCCCCTGAGACATGAGGATTTAGGCAATTCCTTTCTGTAAATAACACTGCTTTTCAAACAGTAAAAACACAGTCTAGGAGGGGACACTAAGCCCAGTTTAATAACTTCTAAGCTCTGGCACAGCAGAAACTCTTTTTTTCCCCCCTTCTACACTTTTCCTACTGGAGTTTAATTAAGATTGACAAAGCGCTAACTCTAAATCAGCAAGGAGATCCTTAGATCCATTTTGTTGTCAAATACACTTTCCTTGCAAATGGCAGGAGTAACACATATCATTTCACAGATAATGTTTTAATATCCTGCATTGAATAAAACTTTTTTTTAATCAAGTTGCAATGGTAGCACTAAACTACACAAGGGGCTTGGGGGTTGCAGATGGCTGCATTACTCTAAATGTTCAAGCTTGACTGACCCATTTCATCAGCACTGTCAGAGCCTTGCACTGATACATGTTGACAACATTTAATCTTAAAAAATTGAAAGAAATGAATTAATATGCAAATTTCATCAGCTTTGTAATAAAAATGTCCTTGAAAAAAAACAGAGAACATGACCCCCAAGGAATAGTGTGAATTATCCCAGCTCAATTCTTTAAGTTAGTCAGAGGTATGTAGGTCCGCAAGGAAATCAGCGCAGATTTGACTTGGAAATAATTATGATGAAGAACAAAACACAAGCAGGTTGAATAAATGTAACAACTTGGGAAAAAGTCTTAGTCCTGTTTGTTATTCACTTTGAATTAACAGGATTAGGTTTGGTTTTTGAAAATAAAGGAACACCACCATGTAATTTTAACACCCAAGTAATGTGAAAACAATTTTTTTCTTGCTATCAATTTTAGTAGGTATTAGAAACAGCACTTGGAAAATCAGATTTTTTTCAATACACTACAGCTTTTGGTAGTGAGTAACTTAAGCTGTTATATTATGTCTGCTGCGTGCTGGTCTGGTAAACACTGTCATTCCTTAAAAAGAGAGGAGACATCTGTGTGTAAACTGGGAAGATTAATGGACATTTCCCTGGACATCACTGAGGACCCTGCAAGATAGGAAACAACCATCTCCGGAAAGGAGTAAAAATTGAGGAGCTCCTTCTCATGAGATAAATGCTTACATTAATAAATAACTGAATAAATAGTTTCCGTTTTGCAATCTAGCATACATAACTTAGAATCACAAAACAGTTTGCTGCTTCAAACAACCTCTTTATTTAGATTGTCGTTATTTGAAGCAGGCTTCAATGTTTGAAAGATTTGGTAAGCACGACTGAATAGGAAACAGCTTTTTCTTACTGCCGCTGATTTGAATTTAGGTGTGTAGGAGTCAAAGTCTGAACACCCAATGTTTACTTCAGTGAGGACAAGTGAAGTTCTGAGAACTCAGCAGGGTTCTGGATAATATTTAAATGGTCACTTTATAATAATTTACCTGCCAGGCTCTTATTTCACACTTCTAGCATCAGTCACACTATTTCAACCTCTGCCCATAGCAATCCAAAATCCAGAGCTAGTGCTCGGCTCAGATTCTCTGGTGGGCAATCACATCAGAGTTATTTATTTCTGTTTCCAATACAGCAGCTTTTTAACATAAGGTTTGCAGGAATTAACTCAGTGCTGTGCTTAGGCTCCTTGGAAAGAGGTACCCTATGACAAGATGTTTTAACAGCACGTTTTCAAAATCAAAACTCCACTACAAATGAGCAACTTCACATGAAAAGTAAATATATCTACTGTAATAGCCTGCAAATCTCAGCACGCTCTCTCAGAACCTCTAAAATAAGCTGTCTGATTTTACAGTTCCATGGGAGACAGACATACTGAAATACAAACTACGATCAACCAAATCAATCTACTCCGTAAGCTTCTGTGCTGCGCTACAAAAGTCTTTTAAGTTTCTCCTTTCTCCTCTAACCTACAATCAGTAAAATCCTACTTTTATAGTGCCCTTTGCACCCGTATGCATAAAATGAATAACCTTGCAGTTTAATTATGCAGTATCTTTCAGTTTTGAAATGATATAAAGTTGCAGATAGAAAAAGAATAAAACCTCTTTAAGAATCTCAAATTAATACATGTCAAACTCAGGCTAAATCTTAATCTTCTTGCAACATTTCTCTAAAATAGATGTTCTTTTATCACCCGGCATATCAAGACCCACCAGATAAAAAAAAAAAAAACCAAACCCCCCCCCAACCCACCATTTGGTTAACATG